>NW_028158489.1:120000-221949 GCF_964263955.1 Coregonus lavaretus | reverse complement strand
TGGTTCCAGTGCGCTTGTTTTGCGCACTGGACCGTTTTGACGCATTACTGCGTAACTCTGTTTTCTGGAATAAATCCTGTTAGTCTGTGATTTACCCTCCTGCGCCTGACTCCTTCAACTCACCCATCACACTTACAAAAAAAGATTGCAGTTTTGAAACTGCAGTAAAAGTGCATTAACTGCAGTCGACTGTGGTATTTTGGACGCAGTAATTGCAGCATACTGCAGTTATACTAAACTCTAACTGCAGTTACACTGCAAAATTACTACAGTAAAACATGGTGTTATTTTGGACGCAGTATTTGCAGCATACTGCAGTTATACTGCACTCTAACTGCAGTTATACTGCACTCTGACTGGAATCTTTTTTATACTGCACTCTGACTGGAATCTTTTTTCGTAAGGAATTGCTTGACTGCCATGAGGGTGATAACCACAACATCGCTCGAACTGCAGCACTCCAAACAATTCGTTCTCGAGTTTGTTGAGCAAAGTGTTACAGAATCCCCCTGGCGAGGGCGCTGTGGGACTAATTTCCAGCGTGTGTGTTGTTGTTTATGTCTGGCTGGAGCCGCGTTGAATGACTCTCACCCATCCTCATTCCTCACCCTTTCTCCCCCTCACGTGAGAGATCGATTTCTCCTCCAGCTCATGGCTTCAGCCAATCGGACAATAGTCATGTGTCTCACCCCTGTGCCCGCTCTAGCCATGCAGTCTCTCCAGGTCCTGATTGGCTAGCCAGCCTGACCCACACTCGCCAAGGGAGGAAATATTGCCGTACCTGAACGGTGTTATTCCAGTCTGTGATTGTAGGTGGATTTACAGTATGTGCATGGGATGCGTGAACACAGAATACGTTGTTTTTGTTTAGCTTGGCATTGTATATTACTTCGTAGCTATTACAATGTTATATGCTGAAGTTTTTATTGGTATTGGCTATTATTACCTTTCGTGTAATGCTTGCTATTTATGTTGCCCATTTGTATAGCCTCTTTGTATGGTATTAGGTAAGATATTTACATTAACTCTGCTGTTGTTATTATTGTACTATTGTGTAATACCTGGTTGAAGAGATACAGCTCTTACCTATTGTGCTATTGCAGTTCTGTGACATTTTTTATTCACTGTTTTAGCCCATTTCATATGCATACATTCATCCTGCTCTATTCATTGCATTCAATGTGTATATTCATTATCTCTCTTTTTCTGTACCTTTACAGAACCATACCCATGTATATACCCATGTACATCCCCATGTTCATCTTCACTTGTGTGTGAATAAAGGTCTGTGTGTGTGTTAACACTTGGACTGTCTTATTCCTCTAACCAGGGGAGGTGTCAGTGAGTCACGTAGAGCTGGGTCGCTCTCTTTCACAAAGGCTGTTGACAAAATACTCAACAAACAATCAAATTCAGGCTCCTTGCGTAGAGGCAGAATTGACCTTTAATAGTTCAAAGACATGATTAGGTATTTACTTATTAGATAGATTGTAAATGTTAATTACACATTAATAATCAATGAATTACTTGTTTGTTTCTTTAGGAATCATTATAGAAGCACCACAAGGCAAATTCAGTTCATGGTGGAATCACAGACTTGACCCTTGTTCTTACCAGATGCAGAGCGCAACTGTAGATCCGAGTTACTAGGCACTACAGTAAAGGACGTCACGCTGCTTACTTAGCGAGTACCACCAAAGATTATCGATATACTGACAAGATACATGTCTCTCCACCCTAACAATGGGAGTCGTTGTCCACAAAGCGGCACGGCGTGCTGTCTAGCTCCCACCTATAATTTCTTTGGGTTGGTGGATACATCTCAATATTGTATCCTTTTTTGAATATTCAATGAGGATTTTTTTCATTTTTTGTTCATTTATACTTTATTTTACATTTACAAAGGACAATAACAACAACGTGAAAACAAACATCCAAACATGACAATAAACAATAGATGGGGGAGGGTGAGGGCAGGTAGCCTGGGTCCTACCAGGAAACACAGGACACCCAGCAGGCCCTGCCACAGCAAGCCAGACCCTCCAGAACATTGTCATAGTCCTGAAGGGCCGATGCCGCTCTTTCCATAGTCAATAAATCCATGAATTCCCTTAACCAAGTGTCCGCCGGATGTCATGCATTTCAATGGAGACGTCCCCAACGGAGTGAAAATGCAATGACCTGAAACAATATATTTATCCTGTCTCGAATGAGACAGGCTCTCCTTCATCTTGCGTTACAAACACTACACTTGTCCATTCAGTAGCAAGGCAAGACTCCGTGAAGATGACGTACGGCATAATGAAGTACGTCACGATGTGAATGGGGCATCAGTGGCAGTGGTGGAACAAGTACCCAATTGTCACACTTGAGTAAAAGTATAGATACCTTAATAGAAAGTTACTCAAGTAAAAGTGCAAGTCAGCCAGTACAATACTACTTGAGTAAAAGTCTATAAGTCTGGGGCCTCCCGAGTGGCGCAGCGGTCTAAGGCACTGCTTCGCGGTCTAAGGCACTGCATCGCAGTGCTAGAGGCGTCACTACAGATCTGTGTTCGATCCCAGGCTGTATCACAACCGGCCGTGATCGGGAATCCCATAGGTCGGCTTTACTTGGCTCATCGCACTCTAGCGATTCCTTGTGGCAGGCCGGGTCCCTGCAGGCTGACTTCGGTAGTTAGTTGAACAGTGTTTCCTCCAACACATTTGTGCGGCTGGCTTCCGGGTTAAGTTGGCGGGAGTTAAGAAGCATGGTTTGGTGGGTCATGTTTCGGAGGACGCATGACTCAACCTTCGCCTCCCGAGCATGTTGGGGAGTTGCAGAGATGAGACAAGATCGAAATTGGGGAGCCTAAAGTCTAAAAGTCTTTGGTTTTAAATATACTTAAGTATCAAAAGTAAATGTAATTGCTAAAATATGCTGAAGTATTAAAAGTAAAAGTAAAATTCCTTATATTAAGCAAAGCAGATGGCACAATTGTTTTTTTCTTGTATTTAACATTTACGGATAGCCAGGGGCACACTCCAACACTCAGACATTATTTACAAAAGATATGTTTAGTGAGTCCGCCAGACCAGAGGCAGTAGGGATGACCACATTCCCTTGATCAGTGCGTGAATTTGACCATTTTCCTGTCCTGCAAAGCATTTTTTTGGTTATCATGGAAAATGTATGGAGTAAAAAGTACAATATTTTCTTTAGGAATGTAGTGAAGTAAAAGTTGTCAAAAATATAAATAGTAAAGTACAGATACCCCCAAAAAATTACTTAAGTAGTACTTTAAAGTATTTTTACTTAAGTACTTTACGCCACTAATCAGTGGTACCACTTCCGATTCGGCCCATACCTGGCGAGAATTCGGGACCTCTGCCTTGCTTGCACATGTGACCGCCCTTCTGAAGCGTCTTATATATACACTCTGTGTCATGCGAAAAGCTAGCTATTCGCTGGCGCAAGTGGGAACACTGCCGGCTGAGGAGTACGTTTCACACATCCACAGGTGCTACACTTGCTTGCAGAGCAGCTCTTACAAACAGAAGATTCACCAGTCGCAAGTTTTGTAAATGAGTTGCATTCATACTCAAATTGTGTTGCATGTTTGCAAATCTTATAGAATTTATTCACAGATCAAGTTACATGTTTGCAAGTGTTATATTTTTTATATATCACGTTACGTGCTTGCAAGTATTGCGGCATTTATTCTCAAAAGAAGTTACATGTTTGCAAATATTTGTTGCAACTACAAAACTGATTATACAGGTGCAACTCATATTTTACATGTGCAAATCATACTTTACATGCCTACACAACACACTTATGTCTGTCTCTAATTTACTTCCATTCAGGACATCATGTTTAGGAGTCCATACTTCTGTTATAGGGTCGGTCTTATTTATAGGACCTTGTTTAGTTTGTACACAATTATTATTTATCTCAGAAGATACTTGTACGGATTATATTCCTAAACGCTCGTTCACTAGCTGAGGAAAAAAACACTTGTATTGAATACAACCACAGACTTTATCCTCATTGTGTTGCTCAACTCACCGCGAATTCAAAGGCAGTTGAGCAATACAAATGAGGAAAAAGTCTGTGGTTGTATTCGATAAAAGTTTTTATTAAAATTATGAATTTCAGCACCACGCGGAAGGACCGCGGTTGTACAGGACAAACATAGGTACAGGTACAGTGGGGAGAACAAGTATTTGATACACTGCCGATTTTGCAGGTTTTCCTACTTACAAAGCATGTAGAGGTCTGTAATTTTTATCATAGGTACACTTCAACTGTGAGAGACGGAATCTAAAACAAAAATCCAGAAAATCACATCGTATGATTTTTAAGTAATTAATTTGCATTTTATTGCATGACATAAGTATTTGATACATCAGAAAAGCAGAACTTAATATTTGGTACAGAAACCTTTGTTTGCAATTACAGAGATCATATGTTTCCTGTAGGTATTGACCAGGTTTGCACACACTGCAGCAGGGATTTTGGCCCACTCCTCCATACAGACCTTCTCCAGATCCTTCAGGTTTCGGGGCTGTCGCTGGGCAATACGGACTTTCATCTCCCTCCAAAGATTTTCTATTGGGTTCAGGTCTGGAGACTGGCTAGGCCACTCCAGGACCTTGAGATGCTTTTTACGGAGCCACTCCTTAGTTGCCCTGGCTGTGTGTTTCGGGTCGTTGTCATGCTGGAAGACCCAGCCACGACCCATCTTCAATGCTCTTACTGAGGGAAGGAGGTTGATGGCCAGGATCTCGCGATACATGGCCCCATCCATCCTCCCCTCAATACGGTGCAGTCGTCCTGTCCCCTTTGCAGAAAAGCATCCCCAAAGAATGATGTTTCCACCTCCATGCTTCACGGTTGGGATGGTGTTCTTGGGGTTGTAGTCATCCTTCTTCTTCCTCCAAACACGGCAAGTGGAGTTTAGACCAAAAAGCTCAATTTTTGTCGCATCAGACCACATGACCTTCTCCCATTCCTCCTCTGGATCATCCAGATGGTCATTGGCAAACTTCAGATGGGCCTGGACATGCGCTGGCTTGAGCAGGGGGACCTTGCGTGCGCTGCAGGATTTTAATCCATGACGGCGTAGTGTGTTACTAATGGTTTTCTTTGAGACTGTGGTCCCAGCTCTCTTCAGGTCATTGACCAGGTCCTGCCGTGTAGTTCTGGGCTGATCCCTCACCTTCCTCATGATCATTGATGCCCCATGAGGTGGGATCTTGCATGGAGCCCCAGACCAAGGGTGATTGACCGTCATCTTGAACTTCTTCCATTTTCTAATAATTGCGCCAACAGTTGTTGCCTTCTCACCAAGCTGCTTGCCTATTGTCCTGTAGCCCATCCCAGCCTTGTGCAGGTCTACAATTTTATCCCTGATGTCCTTACACAGCTCTCTGATCTTGGCCATTGTGGAGAGGTTGGAGTCTGTTTGATTGAGTGTGTGGACAGGTGTCTTTTATACAGGTAACGAGTTCAAACAGGTGCAGTTAATACAGGTAATGAGTGGAGAACAGGAGGGCTTCTTAAAGAAAAACTAACAGGTCTGTGAGAGCCGGAATTCTTACTGGTTGGTATGTGATCAAATACTTATGTCATGCAATAAAATGCATATTAATTACTTAAAAATCATACAATGTGATTTTCTGGATTTTTGTTTTAGATTCCGTCTCTCACAGTTGAAGTGTACCTATGATAAAAATTACAGACCTCTACATGCTTTGTAAGTAGGAAAACCTGCAAAATCGGCAGTGTATCAAATACTTGTTCTCCCCACTGTATATATAGAGAGACAGAGGAGAGACAGAGAGACAGAGAGAGAGTGAGAGAGAGAGAGAGAGAGAGAGAGAGAGAGAGAGAGAGAGAGAGAGAGAGAGAGAGAGGGAGAGAGGGAGAGAGAGAGAGGAGCGAGCGAGATAGAGAGAGAGATTTGTGATCTGTTGCCACAAGAAAAGGGCAACCAGTGAAGAACAAACACCATTGTAAATACAACCCATATTTATGTTTATTTATTTTCCCTTTTGTACTTTAACAATTTGCACATCATTATAACACTGTACATAGCCATAATATTACATTTGAAATGTGTCTATTCCTTTGAAACTTGTGTAATGTAATGTTTACTGTTAATTTTTGATTGATTATTTCACTTTTGTTCATTATCTATTTCACTTGCTTTGGCAATGTAAACATATTTTCCCATGCCAATAAAGCCCTTTGAATTGAATATAAATATATATATATATATAGAGAGAGAGAGAGAGAGAGAGAGGAGAGAGAGAGAGAGAGAGAGAGAGAGAGAGAGAGAGAGAGAGAGAGACAACAACAAGTGACCCCAAAACATTCCATCACACAGCTCTACTATGTCAAGAGATGAAACAAGAGAAGAGTCCCCTCAGCCAGCTGATTCTGAGGCTCAGTTCACTAACCAAAACCAACCTCATAGAGCCTCAGGACAGCACTCAGAAAATCTGGCTCAACCAAATCATCACAAAGCAAAAAGAAAAATATATCACCTATGGAAAGATACCACAAAAAATCTTAGTAAACTTCAATGCTATTTGGCTCTAAACAGACAGTACATGGTGGCAGACTATCGGACCACCATGACTGATAGAAAACTGAGGAAAACAATGACTAGGTACAGACTCAGTGAGCACAGTCTGGCTATAGAGACCGGTCGTCACAGGCAAACCATACTGCCCAGAGAGGACAGGCTGTGCTCACTCTGCCCCCGGGGAGAGGTAGAGACAGAGCTGCATTTCCTCTTACACTGTGACAAATACTCAGACCTAAGAGAATCTTTCTTTCCCAAAATTATCATTCAGTACAAAGAATTTTAAACTATAAAAGAGGAAGAAAAAATCAAATATTTATTGGGTGAAAAGCCAAAATGTGCAATTTTGGCAGCCAAATATGTGTCCTCCTGCCACAACCTGAGGGACAGTGTCACGATCGTCTAACAGAGATGAGGACCAAGGCGCAGCGTTGCAGGCAAACATACTCTTTATTAGAGACACGATCAAAACAACAAACGATACGTGACAGTTCACGGTCTAACACAACAGACTAGAAACAAGATCCCACAAACTCTGTGGGGAAACAGGCTGCTAAAGTATGGTTCTCAATCAGAGACAACAAGCAACAGCTGAATCACGTTGCCTCTGATTGAGAACCACACTGGCCAACATAGAACAACAATACTAGACTGTGAAACCTAGAACAAAACACATAGACTTTACACACCCTGGCTCAACATATTAGAGTCCCCAGAGCCAGGGCGTGACAGACAGCCAGTGAAAAGTGTAATGTAATGTCAATAATATTTCCTGTTTTGTTTTGGCTTTCATACCATGTAATGTGTCTTCTCAGTCATGTTGAGGCTGGTCGACTACTATTGCTTTAATGTATTGTTATTCTCATTAATATTGTTGTAGTTGCTGTTAATGGTAATCCCATTTCCACTACTACTATTATTATTGCTGTTGGTCCCACCATTTTTGTTATATGTATACTTTCACAATGTAAGTAATTTAACTTGCCATGTCAATAAAGTATATTTAATTGAATTGAATTGAGAGAGAATGTTAGCAGTTCATGTTAGCGAGAGAAAGAGAGATGGGGGTAGTTCATGTTAGAGAGAGAGAGAGAGAGAGAGAGAGATGGGGTAGTTCATGTTAGAGAGAGCGAGAGAGACATAGAGAGAGAGAGAGAGAGAGAGAGAATGAGAGAGAGAGAGCGAGAGAACGAGAGAATGAGAGAGAGAGAGAGAGAGAGAGAGAGAGAGAGAGAGAGAGAGAGAGAGAGAGAGAGAGAGAGAGAGAGAGAGAGAGAGAGAGAGAGAGAGAGAGAGAGAGTGAGAGAGAGAGAGTGAGAGAATGAGAGAGAGAGAGAATAAAGCCCTTAAATTGGAATTGAATTGAATTGAAATTGAATTGAGAGAGAGAGAGAGAGAGAGAGAGAGAGAGAGAGAGAATGAGAGAATGAGAGAATGAGAGAGAGAGAGAGAGACATATAGAGAGAGAGACATAGAGAGAGAGAGACATAGAGAGAGAGAGAGAGAGAGAGAGAGAGAGAGAGAGTCATAGAGAGAGAGAGAGAGAGAGAGAGAGAGGCATAGAGAGAGAGAGACATAGAGAGAGAGACATAGAGAGAGAGAGAGAGAGAGAGAGAGAGAGAGAGAGGCATAGAGAGAGAGAGACATAGAGAGAGAGACATAGAGAGAGAGAGAGAGAGAGAGAGAGAGAGAGACACCTTCAAATTAGGAAATGTGCCCAATGGTACAACTTGGGGCTAAAGATCAGTGCCTCAGGTGGATTTGGTCTAGCAGTGAATGCACTAAAATAACAAGTTTGCAAAGCATTTTACTCAATAAAAAGAACATTCTCAAAAATCTATATTCCTATCCAAATCTGGTGCAAAATATTAAATAGTGTAATTTGACCAATTGCACTATATGGAAGTGAGGTTTGGGATCCAACCTTTAATTACGATTATAAGCATTGGGAGAAAAACCCAATAGAAAATCTACATAAAGAATTCTGCAGATATATCATAAATATCCAAAAGAAAGTATCAAATAATGCACGCAAAGCGGAACTCGGAAGATTCCCTTGAATTGTAAATATAAAGAAAAGGACACAGAAATGTTGGCACCATTTCAAACTAAGACCCAAAACATCCTTACAATTCAAAGCACTGGAAACCCAAGAGCTGAACCCTGAAAAGAGTCCCCTATGTCAGCTGTTAAAAACACTCAACAACCCTATTATCCAAACACACAGGAAAACCAATCAAATTGTTACAGAAATGAAATCCTCTTATTAGACAAATTGGAAAAATGAAAGAAAAAAAACACAGAATAAACTAAATTGCTATTTGGCCACTTTAAACGAGAATACAAATTGGTAGAATATCTCTACTCTGTCAGAGATACAAAACAGAGACATATCCTGACCAGATACAGGCTCAGCGACCACCAATTCATTGGCTATAGAAAAAGGGAGGCACCAAAAGAAATGGCTACCCAAAGAGGAGCGTCTATGTGGTCACTGCACGATAGGAGGGGTAGAGACAGAGATGCACTTTTTCCTCTACTGTGAGAAATACTCCCAAATAAGATAACCATTTTAAAGAAAATATCTAAATCAATTCCCAACTTCTGGGCATTTACTAATGACATAAAGCTGGGAATTATTCTGGGTGAGGGAGAAACTGCAAATATTACTGCCAGACATGTATATGATTGCCATATCCTGAGTGTCACGTCTCCTCCCGTTGCTCCCCTCCGGCACTCTGATTCGCCGGTCTACTGAGCCACCGGTCTGAGCGCACCACCTCGGCAACACCGGAATGGAAACCCAACGCACCCTAATCACCTCCAGCGCACCTGCACCTCATCATCTCATCACCACCCCTATATAGCCCTGGACTATTCAGTGTTGTGTGTGATTGTCAGTGTCTTGTCGTGTACTCGCGCTTTGCTGTTCTCTTGCTCAGTGTTACGTAAACCGTTACATTGTTGATTCCTGCGTCTGCGTCCGCGTCCTGCCTCTTCGTATCCTCAGTACTCGTCACACTGAGGGACAACCCATGACCATTGTTTTGATTTAATGAAATATATCTACTGGAGATTCCACAATACAACAGCAGCAGTGTTGTACCTGAATACATGACTATATGGACTATTATTATTAGTGCTGAAATGAACTGGATCATTATCCTCATTGGATTGTACTCTATTTACTGAAATGCTTAACCACTATACTGCTTTGGCAATATCTACAAATTGTATTCCATGCCAATAAAGCAATCAGAGAGAGAGAGAGACAGAGACAGAGAGATTGCTGCCATAAGATGAGGGACAGTGTATGACAGACCAACCAACCTGCACATGTCCTCTATGCTTATTGTTATTGTTAAATGTATGGTTATTTTGACCCTTGATTATTGCTGTTACTGTCGTCCCGTTGACAGTATTGATTATTGCTGTTACTGTTGTCCCGTTGACAGTATTGATTATTGCTGTTACTGTTGTCCCGTTGACAGTATTGATTATTGCTGTTACTGTTGTCCCGTTGACAGTATTGATTATTGCTGTTACTGTTGTCCCGTTGACAGTATTGATTATTGCTGTTACTGTCGTCCCGTTGACAGTATTGATTATTGCTGTTACTGTCATCCCGTTGACAGTATTGATTATCATTAGGCCCCGTGTAGTTCAGTTGATAGAGCATGGTGTTTGCAATGCCAGGGTTGAGGGTTCGATTCCCACGGGGGGCCAGTATGAAGAAGAAAAGAAAAAAATGTATGCACAAACTGTAAGTCGCTCTGGATAAGAGTGTCTGCTAAATGATTCCTAAATGACTAAAAATGTAACAAGTATTATTTTTATTATGTTAATATTGTAAATCTCCAAAGTAAGCTTTGGCAATATGTACATTGTTACATCATGCCAATAAAGCAAATTGAATTAAATTGAGAGAGAGAGAGAGAGGAAAGGAGAGAGAGAGAGAGAGAGAGAGACAGAGAGAGAGAGGTGTGCGTCATCCTCGTCTGCTCTCTGTGATTAACACTGCCCCAGGGGCCAACGCACCCACACGTGTGACTGAGTAGTAAATTATAACCACATCACAGAGTGGAAGGGTTTCATGGCTCAACTGTTTCTCTCCTCAGATCCTGTTCACATGACTGTTTTAACTTAACTGGGGTTACCTGTGAGTGTGTGTCTGTGTGTGTGTGTGTGTGTCTGTGTGTGTGTGTGACATTTCTGAGCGCCTGGGAACTCAGTGTACCATGCTAATAGCACTCTAACAGTGAAGGGCCTGGTGACGGTGTTGTGTTACTGTAGTAATGATCCATTTAACGGAGCTGTCACAGGGTTGTCACAAATATTCCTCTCCAGTCTTCTCCTGTCCTCTATTGTTTTAGTAATATAAGTTGTGTATATTTCTGTTGTGTATATTTCTGTTGTGTGTGTTTCTGTTGTGTATATTTCTGTTGTGTATATTTCTGTTGTGTGTGTTTCTGTTGTGTATATTTCTGTTGTGTATATTTCTGTTGTGTGTGTTTCTGTTGTGTAAATTTCTGTTGTGTATATTTCTGTTGTGTATATTTCTGTTGTGTGTGTTTCTGTTGTGTATATTTCTGTTGTGTATATTTCTGTTGTGTATGTTTCTGTTCGGTTATTTATAGAATGCTTGTCTAGGGGTGAACCTGCTATTTAAAGCGTTCTATGGTCTGGTCGGTGTAATACAGTGTAGGTTAGCAGTTTATATAATGTGTGAAGTAAGTACTTGATAAGAGTGTGTAGGTCAGCAGTATTATAGACCAGTATTATAGACTGTAGTGTGTAGGTAAGCAGTATTATAGACCAGTATTATAGACTGTAGTGTGGAGGTAAGCAGTATTATAGACTGTAGTGTGGAGGTAAGCAGTATTATAGACTGTAGTGTGGAGGTAAGCAGTATTATAGACCAGTATTATAGACTGTAGTGTGGAGGTAAGCAGTATTATAGACTAAAGTGTGGAGGTAAGCAGTATTATAGACCAGTATTATAGACTGTAGTGTGGAGGTAAGCAGTATTATAGACCAGTATTATAGACTGTAGTGTGGAGGTAAGCAGTATTATAGACCAGTATTATAGACTGTAGTGTGGAGGTAAGCAGTATTATAGAATGTAGTGTGGAGGTAAGCAGTATTATAGACCAGTATTATAGACTGTAGTGTATAGGTAAGCAGTATTATAGACCAGTATTATAGACTGTAGTGTGTAGGTAAGCAGTATTATAGACCAGTATTATAGACTGCAGTGTGGAGGTAAGCAGTATTATAGACCAGTATTATAGACTGCAGTGTGTAGGTAAGCAGTATTATAGACTGTAGTGTGGAGGTAAGCAGTATTATAGACTGTAGTGTGGAGGTAAGCAGTATTATAGACTGTAGTGTGGAGGTAAGCAGTATTATAGACTGTAGTGTGGAGGTAAGCAGTATTATAGACCAGTATTATAGACTGCAGTGTGGAGGTAAGCAGTATTATAGACCAGTATTATAGACTGCAGTGTGTAGGTAAGCAGTATTATAGACTGTAGTGTGGAGCTAAGCAGTATTATAGACTGTAGTGTGGAGGTAAGCAGTATTATAGACTGTAGTGTGGAGGTAAGCAGTATTATAGACTGTAGTGTGGAGGTAAGCAGTATTATAGACCAGTATTATAGACTGTAGTGTGGAGGTAAGCAGTATTATAGACCAGTATTATAGACTGTAGTGTGTAGGTAAGCAGTATTATTGTCAAGGTAGATGTAGGTGGGTGTGGTGGTGGAATCAGGCGCAGGACGCAGAACGTTAGTCCAACAGACTTTAGTAGATGCACACAAAAACAATCACGAATAAATGCCCTGAGGCGAAAACTCCGCACGTAGGCGAAAATAACGGGCGCACTAACAGGTGCGACAAAACACTCCAAACAATATGGAGAAATAGCTCAACCGAGCAAACAGTAGAAATACAGCCTACCGGCACGACAGTAAAACAATAACACACAACACTAGACAAACACAACGAGAACTTATAGGACACTAATTACACTAAACGATAACAGGTGTAACAACAATCAGACAAAAGCAAACGAACATAGAAACATGCAACGGTGGCAGCTAGTATTCCGGAGACGACGAACGCCGAAGCCTGCCCGAGCAAGGAAGAGAGGCAGCCTCGGCCGAAACCGTGACAGTACCCCCCCCTTGACGCGCGGCTCCAGACGTGCGCCGACTCCGGCCTCGGGGACGACCAGGAGGACGCGGAGCAGGGTGCGTTGGGTGCCCACGATGGAATTCCGTCAGGAGAGACGGGTCCAAAATGTCTCTCCTCGGCACCCAGCACCGTTCCTCCGGGCCGTACCCCTCCCACTCCACTAGATATTGGAGACCCCCCATCCGACGTCTCGAATCCAAGATGGACCGCACGGAGTACGCCGGTGCCCCCTCGATGTCCAATGGGGGCGGAGGAGTCTCCCTGATCTCACTTTCTTGGAGTGGGCCAGCTACCACCGGCCTGATAAGAGACACATGGAACGAGGGGTTAATACTTTTATACTCAACAGGTAGTTGTAATTTGTAACACACCTCGTTCAACCTTCTCAGGACTTTAAATGGCCCTACAAACCGCCGACCCAGTTTCCGACAGGGCAGGCGGAGGGGCAGGTTTCTGGTAGAGAGCCAGACTCGATCACCAGGTGCGTACACCGGTCCCTCACTGCGGTGGAGATCGGCGCTCGCCTTATGACGACGGAGGGCCCGCTGCAGGTGGACGTGTGCAGCGTTCCATGTCTCCTCCTAGCGCCGCACCCACTCATCCACCGCAGGAGCCTCGATCTGGCTCTGCTGCCAAGGTGCCAGAACCGGCTGGTAACCCAACACACATTGGAAAGGGGTTAGGTTAGTGGAGGAATGGCGTAGGGAATTCTGGGCCATTTCGGCCCAGGGAACGTACCTGGCCCACTCCTCCGGCCGGTCCTGGCAGTATGTTCTAAGAAACCTACCCACATCCTGGTTCACACGTTCCACCTGCCCATTACTCTCCGGGTGGTAACCCGAGGTGAGGCTCACCGAGACCCCCAACCGCTCCATAAAAGCTCTCCAGACTCTGGAGGTAAATTGGGGACCTCGATCAGACACAATATCCTCGGGTACCCCGTAGTGCCGGAACACATGGGTGAATAGTGCTTCGGCGGTTTGCAGGGCAGTAGGAAGGCCCGGCATAGGGAGCAAACGACAGGCCTTAGAAAACCGGTCCACAACGACCAGTATAGTGGTATTCCCCTGTGAAGGAGGAAGGTCAGTGAGGAAATCCACCGAGAGGTGAGACCATGGTCGTTGTGGAACGGGCAGGGGTAGTAACTTACCCCTAGGCAGATGTCTAGGCGCCTTACACTGGGCGCACACCGAGCAGGAGGAAACATAAACCCTCACATCCCTCGCCAACGTGGGCCACCAGTACTTGGCACTAAGACAGTGCACTGTCCGGCCGATACCAGGGTGTCCAGAGGAGGGTGACGTGTGAGCCCAATAGATCAATCGATCCCGAACCTCGAGCGGAACGTACTTCCGACCCTCCGGGCATTGAGGTGGACTAGGGTCGGTGCGTAACGCCCGCTCGAGTTCAGCATCGACCTCCCACACTACCGGTGCCACCAGACAAGACTCCGGCAGTATGGGAGTGGGCTCCACGGACCTCTCCTCCGTGTCATACCGCCGAGACAGTGCGTCTGCCTTACCGTTCTGTGACCCAGGGATGTACGTGATCTTAAATGTGAACCGGGTCAAAAACATATTCCACCTCGCCTGGCGAGGGTTCAGCCTCCTCGCTGCCCGGATGTACTCCAGGTTACGGTGGTCCGTCAAAATGAGGAAAGGGTGTTGAGCCCCCTCAAGCCAGTGCCTCCACACCTTTAGGGCCTGTACCACGGCTAACAGCTCCCTGTCCCCTACGTCATAGTTTCGCTCCGCCGGACTGAGCTTCTTGGAATAAAAGGCACAGGGGCGGAGTTTAGGTGGCGCGCCGGACCGTTGCGAAAGCACGGCTCCTACACCGGCCTCTGACGCGTCCACCTCTACCTGAAATGGCAAAGAGGGATCCGGATGCGCCAGCACCGGGGCCGAGGTAAACAGGTCCTTCAGCCTCCCAAACGCCCTGTCCGCCTCGGCTGACCACTGCAGACGCACCGGACCCCCCTTCAAAAGAGACGTTATGGGAGCTGCCACCTGTCCAAAACCCCGGATAAACCTCCGGTAGTAATTCGCAAACCCCAAAAACTGCTGCACCTCCTTCACAGTGGTTGGCGTTTGCCAATTACGCACGGCTGACACCCGGTCTACCTCCATCTTCACCCCTGACGCAGACAACTGATAGCCCAAAAAGGAGACCGACTCCTGGAAGAACAGACACTTCTCTGCCTTGACATACAGGTCGTGCTCCAACAGCCTCCGCAACACTCGGCGCACCAGGGCCACATGCTCGACTCGGGTAGGCGAGTACACGAGAATGTCATCTATGTACACGACCACCCCCTGCCCCTGCATGTCCCTGAAGATCTCATCCACGAATGATTGGAAAACTGAAGGAGCGTTCATCAACCCGTATGGCATGGCAAGATACTCGTAATGGCCCGAGGTGGTACTAAAGGCTGTCTTCCATTCATCGCCCCCCCTAATGCGCACCAAGTTGTACGCGCTCCTGAGATCTAATTTAGTGAAGAAACGCGCCCCGTGCAATGACTCCGTCATGGTCGCAATCAGCGGGAGTGGATAACTGTACTTCACCGTGATCTGATTGAGACCACGGTAGTCAATGCACGGGCGTAACCCCCCATCCTTTTTCTTCACAAAAAAGAAACTCGAGGACGCAGGGGAAGTGGAGGGCCGTATGTATCCTTGTCTCAGAGATTCGTCTATGTAAATCTCCATAGCTCTCTTCTCCTCCTGAGACAGAGGATACACATGGCTCCGTGGGAGCGTAACTCCTGCCTGGAGGTCTATCGCACAATCTCCCTGCCTATGGGGAGGCAACTGCGTCGCCCTCGACTTACTGAACACAATAGCCAAATCCCCATACTCAGGGGGAACGTGCAATGCGGGCACCTGGTTTGGACTCTCCACCGAGGTAGCCCCTACGGAAACGCCTAAACATCGACCCACACACTGGGCAGACCACTCCATCAGAGCCCTCTCCTGCCACGAAATAGATGGGTTATGGGTACTCAACCAGGGCATGCCCAGCACCACCGGATACGCAGGCGAGTCGATCAGAAACAGCTGGATCATCTCCTGATGACCCCCCCTGCGCACACATCCTAAGTGGCGCCGTAACCTCCCTGATCAAGCCCGCACCCAACGGACGGCTATCTAGGGCATGAACGGGGAAGGGAACGTCAACAGGGAGAAGGGGAATCCCTAAGGCTAAACAACATTTCTTATCAACAAAATTCCCAGCCGCGCCTGAATCTACCAGCGCCTTATGCTGGGAATGAGGTGCTACCTGTGGAAAACGCACAGGCATACAGAAGTGTGCAACAGAGAGCTCTGGGTGAGTGGGGCGCCTACTCACCTGGAAGGACTCCCCAGTGCGGGACCTGTCGTCTTCTCCCCTAGGAGGCCATCCCCAGCACCTAGCCGCGGTGTGTCCTCCCCGACCACAGTTGGTGCAGGAGATCGACCCCCTCGTCATCCGACCCCTCCTCTCTCTAGCGCCAGCGCCCCCGAGCTCCATGGGGCACGGCTCGGAGGCGCTGGAGGGTGAAATGGACGGACCCCCCTCGGGACGTCCGCGGGTAGCTAGCAGGGTATCCAGCCTGATGGACATGTCGACCAACTGGTCGAACGAGAGGCTGGTGTCCCTACAGGCCAGCTCCCTACGGACGTCCTCACGTAGACTACATCGGTAGTGATCGATGAGGGCCCGCTCATTCCACCCTGCATCCGCCGCTAGAGTACGGAATTCTAAGGTGAACTCCTGGGCACTCCTCTTCCCCTGCCGGTGGCAGAACAGACGCTCCCCCGCCGCTTTCCCCTCCGGGGGATGGTCAAACACCGCCCTGAAGCGGCGGGAGAACTCGTCGTAGGTGATGGTGGTAGCGTCGATTCTCCTCCACTCTGCGTTGGCCCATTCCAACGCCTTACCGGAAAGGGAGGAGATCAGGGCGGACACGCTCTCGTGTCCCGAGGGCGCCGGGTGCACGGTGGCCAGGTAAAGCTCCACCTGGAGAAGGAATGCCTGACACCCGGCAGCGGTCCCATCGTAGGCCCTCGGGAGCGAGAGTGTCCCTCGGGTCTCCCAGCCTCGGATGGTGGTGATCACCTCCTGCAGTGCGGACCCCATCCGCAGGATCTGGTCATTCTGCTCGCGGACCCGGTCCTCCAGCGTCGCCTGTGCTGCTGCGGCTCCTGCTGATTCCATTCTTGTGGTGTGTTATTCTGTCAAGGTAGATGTAGGTGGGTGTGGTGGTGGAATCAGGCGCAGGACGCAGAACGTTAGTCCAACAGACTTTAGTAGATGCACACAAAAACAATCACGAATAAATGCCCTGAGGCGAAAACTCCGCACGTAGGCGAAAATAACGGGCGCACTAACAGGTGCGACAAAACACTCCAAACAATATGGAGAAATAGCTCAACCGAGCAAACAGTAGAAATACAGCCTACCGGCACGACAGTAAAGCAATAACACACAACACTAGACAAACACAAAGAGAACTTATAGGACACTAATTACACTAAACGATAACAGGTGTAACAACAATCAGACAAAAGCAAACGAACATAGAAACATGCAACGGTGGCAGCTAGTATTCCGGAGACGACGAACGCCGAAGCCTGCCCGAGCAAGGAAGAGAGGCAGCCTCGGCCGAAACCGTGACAATTATAGACTGTAGTGTGTAGGTAAGCAGTATTATAGACCAGTATTATAGACTGTAGTGTGTAGGTAAGCAGTATTATAGACCAGTATTATAGACTGCAGTATGGAGGTAAGCAGTATTATAGACTGTAGTGTGTAGGTAAGCAGTATTATAGACTGTAGTGTGGAGGTAAGCAGTATTATAGACTGTAGTGTGGAGGTAAGCAGTATTATAGACTGTAGTGTGGAGGTAAGCAGTATTATAGACTGTAGTGTGGAGGTAAGCAGTATTATAGACTGTAGTGTGGAGGTAAGCAGTATTATAGACCAGTAGTATAGACTGTAGTGTGGAGGTAAGCAGTATTATAGACCAGTATTATAGACTGTAGTGTGGAGGTAAGCAGCATTATAGACTGTAGTGTGTAGGTAAGCAGTACTATAGACCAGTATTATAGACTGTAGTGTGTAGGTAAACAGTATTATAGACTGTAGTGTGTAGGTAAGCAGTATTATAGACCAGTAGTATAGACTGTAGTGTGTAGGTAAACAGTATTATAGACTGTAGTGTGTAGGTAAGCAGTATTATAGACCAGTATTATAGACTGCAGTGTGGAGGTAAGCAGTATTATAGACCAGTATTATAGACTGCAGTGTGTAGGTAAGCAGTATTATAGACTGTAGTGTGGAGGTAAGCAGTATTATAGACTGTAGTGTGGAGGTAAGCAGTATTATAGACCAGTATTATAGACTGTAGTGTGTAGGTAAGCAGTATTATAGACTGTAGTGTGGAGGTAAGCAGTATTATAGACTGCAGTGTGGAGGTAAGCAGTATTATAGACCAGTATTATAGACTGCAGTGTGTAGGTAAGCAGTATTATAGACTGTAGTGTGGAGGTAAGCAGTATTATAGACTGTAGTGTGGAGGTAAGCAGTATTATAGACCAGTATTATAGACTGTAGTATGGAGGTAAGCAGTATTATAGACCAGTATTATAGACTGTAGTGTGTAGGTAAGCAGTATTATAGACTGTAGTGTGGAGGTAAGCAGTATTATAGACTGTAGTGTGGAGGTAAGCAGTATTATAGACTGTAGTGTGTAGGTAAGCAGTATAATAGACCAGTATTATAGACTGTAGTATGGAGGTAAGCAGTATTATAGACCAGTATTATAGACTGTAGTATGGAGGTAAGCAGTATTATAGACTGTAGTGTGGAGGTAAGCAGTATTATAGACTGTAGTGTGTAGGTAAGCAGTATTATAGACCAGTATTATAGACTGTAGTGTGTAGGTAAGCAGTATTATAGACTGTAGTGTGGAGGTAAGCAGTATTATAGACTGTAGTGTGTAGGTAAGCAGTATTATAGACCAGTATTATAGACTGTAGTGTGTAGGTAAACAGTATTATAGACCAGTATTATAGACTGTAGTGTGTAGGTATGCAGTATTGTAGACCAGTATTATAGACTGTAGTGTGGATGTAAGCAGTATTATAGACCAGTATTATAGACTGTAGTGTGGAGGTAAGCAGTATTATAGACTGTAGTGTGTATGTAAGCAGTATTATAGACCAGTATTATAGACTGTAGTGTGGAGGTAAGCATTATTATATACCAGTATTATAGACTGTAGTGTGGAGGTAAGCAGTATTATAGACTGTAGTGTGGAGGTAAGCAGTATTATATACCAGTATTATAGACTGTAGTGTGGAGGTAAGCAGTATTATAGACCAGTATTATAGACTGTAGTGTGGAGGTAAGCAGTATTATATACCAGTATTATAGACTGTAGTGTGGAGGTAAGCAGTATTATAGACTGTAGTGTGTAGGTAAGCAGTATTATAGACTGTAGTGTGTAGGTAAGCAGTATTATAGACCAGTATTATAGACTATAGTGTGTAGGTAAGCAGTATTATAGACCAGTAGTATAGACTGTAGTGTGTAGGTAAGCAGTATTATAGACTGTAGTGTGTAGGTAAGCAGTATTATAGACTGTAGTGTGTAGGTAAGCAGTATTATAGACCAGTAGTATAGACTGTAGTGTGTAGGTAAACAGTATTATAGACTGTAGTGTGTAGGTAAGCAGTATTATAGACCATTATTATAGACTGTAGTGTGTAGGTAAGCAGTATTATAGACCAGTATTATAGACTGCAGTGTGGAGGTAAGCAGTATTATAGACCAGTATTATAGACTGCAGTGTGTAGGTAAGCAGGATTATAGACTGTAGTGTGTAGGTAAGCAGTATTATAGACCAGTATTATAGACTGTAGTGTGTAGGTAAGCAGTATTATAGACCAGTATTATAGACTGCAGTATGGAGGTAAGCAGTATTATAGACTGTAGTGTGTAGGTAAGCAGTATTATAGACTGTAGTGTGGAGGTAAGCAGTATTATAGACTGTAGTGTGGAGGTAAGCAGTATTATAGACTGCAGTGTGGAGGTAAGCAGTATTATAGACTGTAGTGTGGAGGTAAGCAGTATTATAGACTGTAGTGTGGAGGTAAGCAGTATTATAGACTGTAGTGTGGAGGTAAGCAGTATTATAGACCAGTAGTATAGACTGTAGTGTGGAGGTAAGCAGTATTATAGACCAGTATTATAGACTGTAGTGTGGAGGTAAGCAGCATTATAGACTGTAGTGTGTAGGTAAGCAGTACTATAGACCAGTATTATAGACTGTAGTGTGTAGGTAAACAGTATTATAGACTGTAGTGTGTAGGTAAGCAGTATTATAGACCAGTAGTATAGACTGTAGTGTGTAGGTAAACAGTATTATAGACTGTAGTGTGTAGGTAAGCAGTATTATAGACCAGTATTATAGACTGCAGTGTGGAGGTAAGCAGTATTATAGACCAGTATTATAGACTGCAGTGTGTAGGTAAGCAGTATTATAGACTGTAGTGTGGAGGTAAGCAGTATTATAGACTGTAGTGTGGAGGTAAGCAGTATTATAGACCAGTATTATAGACTGTAGTGTGTAGGTAAGCAGTATTATAGACTGTAGTGTGGAGGTAAGCAGTATTATAGACTGCAGTGTGGAGGTAAGCAGTATTATAGACCAGTATTATAGACTGCAGTGTGTAGGTAAGCAGTATTATAGACTGTAGTGTGGAGGTAAGCAGTATTATAGACTGTAGTGTGGAGGTAAGCAGTATTATAGACCAGTATTATAGACTGTAGTATGGAGGTAAGCAGTATTATAGACCAGTATTATAGACTGTAGTGTGGAGGTAAGCAGTATTATAGACTGTAGTGTGGAGGTAAGCAGTATTATAGACTGTAGTGTGTAGGTAAGCAGTATAATAGACCAGTATTATATACTGTAGTATGGAGGTAAGCAGTATTATAGACCAGTATTATAGACTGTAGTATGGAGGTAAGCAGTATTATAGACTGTAGTGTGGAGGTAAGCAGTATTATAGACTGTAGTGTGTAGGTAAGCAGTATTATAGACCAGTATTATAGACTGTAGTGTGTAGGTAAGCAGTATTATAGACTGTAGTGTGGAGGTAAGCAGTATTATAGACTGTAGTGTGTAGGTAAGCAGTATTATAGACCAGTATTATAGACTGTAGTGTGTAGGTAAACAGTATTATAGACCAGTATTATAGACTGTAGTGTGTAGGTATGCAGTATTGTAGACCAGTATTATAGACTGTAGTGTGGATGTAAGCAGTATTATAGACCAGTATTATAGACTGTAGTGTGGAGGTAAGCAGTATTATAGACTGTAGTGTGTATGTAAGCAGTATTATAGACCAGTATTATAGACTGTAGTGTGGAGGTAAGCATTATTATATACCAGTATTATAGACTGTAGTGTGGAGGTAAGCAGTATTATAGACTGTAGTGTGGAGGTAAGCAGTATTATAGACCAGTATTATAGACTGTAGTGTGGAGGTAAGCAGTATTATAGACCAGTATTATAGACTGTAGTGTGGAGGTAAGCAGTATTATATACCAGTATTATAGACTGTAGTGTGGAGGTAAGCAGTATTATAGACTGTAGTGTGTAGGTAAGCAGTATTATAGACTGTAGTGTGTAGGTAAGCAGTATTATAGACCAGTATTATAGACTATAGTGTGTAGGTAAGCAGTATTATAGACCAGTAGTATAGACTGTAGTGTGTAGGTAAGCAGTATTATAGACTGTAGTGTGTAGGTAAGCAGTATTATAGACTGTAGTGTGTAGGTAAGCAGTATTATAGACCAGTAGTACAGACTGTAGTGTGTAGGTAAACAGTATTATAGACTGTAGTGTGTAGGTAAGCAGTATTATAGACCAGTATTATAGACTGTAGTGTGTAGGTAAGCAGTATTATAGACCAGTATTATAGACTGCAGTGTGGAGGTAAGCAGTATTATAGACCAGTATTATAGACTGCAGTGTGTAGGTAAGCAGGATTATAGACTGTAGTGTGTAGGTAAGCAGTATTATAGACCAGTATTATAGACTGTAGTGTGTAGGTAAGCAGTATTATAGACCAGTATTATAGACTGCAGTATGGAGGTAAGCAGTATTATAGACTGTAGTGTGTAGGTAAGCAGTATTATAGACTGTAGTGTGGAGGTAAGCAGTATTATAGACTGTAGTGTGGAGGTAAGCAGTATTATAGACTGCAGTGTGGAGGTAAGCAGTATTATAGACTGTAGTGTGGAAGTAAGCAGTATTATAGACTGTAGTGTGGAGGTAAGCAGTATTATAGACTGTAGTGTGGAGGTAAGCAGTATTATAGACCAGTAGTATAGACTGTAGTGTGGAGGTAAGCAGTATTATAGACCAGTATTATAGACTGTAGTGTGGAGGTAAGCAGCATTATAGACTGTAGTGTGTAGGTAAGCAGTACTATAGACCAGTATTATAGACTGTAGTGTGTAGGTAAACAGTATTATAGACTGTAGTGTGTAGGTAAGCAGTATTATAGACCAGTAGTATAGACTGTAGTGTGTAGGTAAACAGTATTATAGACTGTAGTGTGTAGGTAAGCAGTATTATAGACCAGTATTATAGACTGCAGTGTGGAGGTAAGCAGTATTATAGACCAGTATTATAGACTGCAGTGTGTAGGTAAGCAGTATTATAGACTGTAGTGTGGAGGTAAGCAGTATTATAGACTGTAGTGTGGAGGTAAGCAGTATTATAGACAAGTATTATAGACTGTAGTGTGTAGGTAAGCAGTATTATAGACTGTAGTGTGGAGGTAAGCAGTATTATAGACTGCAGTGTGGAGGTAAGCAGTATTATAGACCAGTATTATAGACTGCAGTGTGTAGGTAAGCATTATTATAGACTGTAGTGTGGAGGTAAGCAGTATTATAGACTGTAGTGTGGAGGTAAGCAGTATTATAGACCAGTATTATAGACTGTAGTATGGAGGTAAGCAGTATTATAGACCAGTATTATAGACTGTAGTGTGTAGGTAAGCAGTATTATAGACTGTAGTGTGGAGGTAAGCAGTATTATAGACTGTAGTGTGGAGGTAAGCAGTATTATAGACTGTAGTGTGTAGGTAAGCAGTATAATAGACCAGTATTATAGACTGTAGTATGGAGGTAAGCAGTATTATAGACCAGTATTATAGACTGTAGTATGGAGGTAAGCAGTATTATAGACTGTAGTGTGGAGGTAAGCAGTATTATAGACTGTAGTGTGTAGGTAAGCAGTATTATAGACCAGTATTATAGACTGTAGTGTGTAGGTAAGCAGTATTATAGACTGTAGTGTGGAGGTATGCAGTATTATAGACTGTAGTGTGTAGGTAAGCAGTATTATAGACCAGTATTATAGACTGTAGTGTGTAGGTAAACAGTATTATAGACCAGTATTATAGACTGTAGTGTGTAGGTATGCAGTATTGTAGACCAGTATTATAGACTGTAGTGTGGATGTAAGCAGTATTATAGACCAGTATTATAGACTGTAGTGTGGAGGTAAGCAGTATTATAGACTGTAGTGTGTATGTAAGCAGTATTATAGACCAGTATTATAGACTGTAGTGTGGAGGTAAGCATTATTATATACCAGTATTATAGACTGTAGTGTGGAGGTAAGCAGTATTATAGACTGTAGGGTGGAGGTAAGCAGTATTATAGACCAGTATTATAGACTGTAGTGTGGAGGTAAGCAGTATTATAAACCAGTATTATAGACTGTAGTGTGGAGGTAAGCAGTATTATATACCAGTATTATAGACTGTAGTGTGGAGGTAAGCAGTATTATAGACTGTAGTGTGTAGGTAAGCAGTATTATAGACTGTAGTGTGTAGGTAAGCAGTATTATAGACCAGTATTATAGACTATAGTGTGTAGGTAAGCAGTATTATAGACCAGTAGTATAGACTGTAGTGTGTAGGTAAGCAGTATTATAGACTGTAGTGTGTAGGTAAGCAGTATTATAGACTGTAGTGTGTAGGTAAGCAGTATTATAGACCAGTAGTATAGACTGTAGTGTGTAGGTAAACAGTATTATAGACTGTAGTGTGTAGGTAAGCAGTATTATAGACCAGTATTATAGACTGTAGTGTGTAGGTAAGCAGTATTATAGACCAGTATTATAGACTGCAGTGTGGAGGTAAGCAGTATTATAGACCAGTATTATAGACTGCAGTGTGTAGGTAAGCAGGATTATAGACTGTAGTGTGGAGGTAAGCAGTATTATACACCAGTATTATAGACTGCAGTGTGTGGGTAAGCAGTATTATAGACCAGTATTATAGACTGTAGTGTGGAGGTAAGCAGTATTATAGACCAGTATTATAGACTGTAGTGTGGAGGTAAGCAGTATTATAGACCAGTATTAAATAATGTAGTGTGGAGGTAAGCAGTATTATAGACTGTAGTGTGGAGGTAAGCAGTATTATAGACCAGTATTATAGACTGTAGTGTGTAGGTAAGCAGTATTATAGACTGTAGTGTGTAGGTAAGCAGTATTATAGACCAGTATTATAGACTGTAGTGTGTAGGTAAGCAGTATTATAGACCAGTATTATAGACTGTAGTGTGTAGGTAAGCAGTATTATAGACCAGTATTATAGACTGTAGTGTGGAGGTAAGCAGTATTATAGACTGTAGTGTGTATGTAAGCAGTATTATAGACCAGTATTATAGACTGTAGTGTGGAGGTAAGCAGTATTATAGACTGTAGTGTGGAGGAAAGCAGTATTATAGACTGTAGTGTGTAGGTAAGCAGTATTATATACCAGTATTATAGACTGTAGTGTGGAGGTAAGCAGTATTATAGACTGTAGTGTGTAGGTAAGCAGTATTATGTGGAGGTAAGCAGTATTATAGACTGTAGTGTGTAGGTAAGCAGTATTATAGACCAATATTATAGACTGTAGTGTGTTGGTAAGCAGTATTATAGACTGTAGTTTGTAGGTAAGCAGTATTATAGACCAGTAGTGTAGACTGAAGTGTGGAGGTAAGCAGTATTATAGACTGTAGTGTGTAGGTAAGCAGTATTATAGACCATTATTATAGACTGTAGTGTGGAGGTAAACAGTACTATAGACTTTAGTGTGGAGGTAAGCAGTATTATAGACTGCAGTGTGGAGGTAAGCAGTATTATAGACCAGTATTATAGACTGTAGTGTGTAGGTAAGCAGTATTATAGACTGTAGTGTGGAGGTAAGCAGTATTATAGACCAGTATTATAGACTGTAGTGTGGAGGTAAGCAGTATTATAGACCAGTATTATAGACTGTAGTGTGTAGGTAAGCAGTATTATAGACTGTAGTGTGGAGGTAAGCAGTATTATAGACCAGTATTATAGACTGTAGGGTGTAGGTAAGCAGTATTATAGACTGCAGTGTGGAGGTAAGCAGTATTATAGACCAGTATTATAGACTGTAGTGTGTAGGTAAGCAGTATTATAGACTGTAGTGTGTAGGTAAGCAGTATTATAGACCAGTATTATAGACTGTAGTGTGTAGGTAAGCAGTATTATAGACTGTAGTGTGGAGGTAAGCAGTATTATAGACCAGTATTATAGACTGTAGTGTTGAGGTAAGCAGTATTATAGACCAGTATTATAGACTGTAGTGTGTAGGTAAGCAGTATTATAGACCAGTATTATAGACTGCAGTGTGGAGGTAAGCAGTATTATAGACCAGTATTATAGACTGCAGTGTGTAGGTAAGCAGTATTATAGACTGTAGTGTGGAGGTAAGCAGTATTATACACCAGTATTATAGACTGTAGTGTGGAGGTAAGCAGTATTATAGACTGTAGTGTGTAGGTAAGCAGTATTATAGACTGTAGTGTGTAGGTAAGCAGTATTATAGACCAGTATTATAGACTGTAGTGTGGAGGTAAGCAGTATTATAGACCAGTGTTATAGACTGTAGTGTGGAGGTAAGCAGTATTATAGACCAGTATTATAGACTGTAGTGTGGAGGTAAGCAGTATTATAGACTGTAGTGTGGAGGTAAGCAGTATTATAGACTGTAGTGTGTATGTAAGCAGTATTATAGACCAGTATTATAGACTGTAGTGTGGAGGTAAGCAGTATTATAGGCTGTAGTGTGGAGGTAAGCAGTATTATAGACTGTAGTGTGTAGGTAAGCAGTATTATAGACCAGTATTATAGACTGTAGTGTGGAGGTAAGCAGTATTATATACCAGTATTATAGACTGTAGTGTATAGGTAAGCAGTATTATAGACTGTAGTGTGTAGGTAAGCATTATTGTAGACTGTAGTGTGTAGGTAAGCAGTATTATGTGGAGGTAAGCAGTATTATAGACTGTAGTGTGTAGGTAAGCAGTATTATAGACCAGTATTATAGACTGTAGTGTGGAGGTAAGCAGTATTATAGACCAATATTATAGACTGTAGTGTGTAGGTAAGCAGTATTATAGACTGTAGTTTGTAGGTAAGCAGTATTATAGACCAGTATTGTAGACTGATATGTGGAGGTAAGCAGTATTATAGACTGTAGTGTGTAGGTAAGCAGTATTATATACCAGTATTGTAGACTGTAGTGTGGAGGTAAAGAGTACTATAGACTTTAGTGTGTAGGTAAGCAGTATTATAGACTGTAGTGTGTAGGTAAGCACTATTATAGACTGTAGTGTGGAGGTAAGCAGTATTATAGACTGCAGTGTGGAGGTAAGCAGTATTATAGACCTGTATTATAGACTGTAGTGTGTAGGTAAGCAGTATTATAGACTGTAGTGTGTAGGTAAGCAGTATTATAGACTGTAGTGTGGAGGTAAGCAGTATTATAGACTGCAGTGTGGAGGTAAGCAGTATTATAGACTGTAGTGTGTAGGTAAGCAGTACTATAGACTGTAGTGTGTAGGTAAGCAGTATTATTGACTGTAGTGTGGAGGTAAGCAGTATTATTGACTGTAGTGTGGAGGTAAGCAGTATTATAGACCAGTATTGCAGACTGTAGTGTGGAGGTAAGCAGTATTATAGACCAGTATTATAGACTGTAGTGTGGAGGTAAGCAGTATTATAGACCAGTATTATAGACTGTAGTGTGGAGGTAAGCAGTATTATAGACTATAGTGTGTTGGTAAGCAGTATTATCCACCAGTATTATAGACTGTAGTGTGTAGGTAAGCAGTATTATAGACCAGTATTATAGACTGTAGTGTGGAGGTAAGCAGTATTATATACCAGTATTATAGACTGTAGTGTGGAGGTAAGCAGTATTATAGACTGTAGTGTGTAGGTAAGCAGTATTATAGACTGTAGTGTGGAGGTAAGCAGTAGTATAGACCAGTATTATAGACTGTAGTGTGGAGGTAAGCAGTATTATAGACTGTAGTGTGGAGTTAAGCAGTATTATAGACCAGTATTATCGACTGTAGTGTGGAGGTAAGCAGTATTATAGACCAGTATTATAGACTGTAGTGTGGAGGTAAGCAATATTATAGACTATAGTGTGTAGGTGCGCAGTATTATAGACTGTAGTGTGGAGGTAAGCAGTATTATAGACCAGTATTATCGACTGTAGTGTGGAGGTAAACAGTATTATAGACCAGTATTATAGACTGTAGTGTGGAGGTAAGCAATATTATAGACTATAGTGTGTAGGTAAGCAGTATTATAGACTGTAGTGTGGAGGTAAGCAGTATTATAGACCAGTATTATCGACTGTAGTGTGGAGGTAAGCAGTATTATAGACCAGTATTATAGACTGTAGTGTGGAGGTAAGCAATATTATAGACTATAGTGTGTAGGTAAGCAGTATTATAGACTGTAGTGTGGAGGTAAGCAGTATTATAGACCAGTATTATAGACTGTAGTGTGGAGGTAAGCAGTATTATAGACTGTAGTTTGTAGGTAAGCAGTATTATAGACCAGTATTATAGACTGTAGTGTGGAGGTAAGCAGTATTATGTGGAGGTAAGCAGTATTATAGACTGTAGTGTGTAGGTAAGCAGTAATATAGACCAGTATTATAGACTGTAGTGTGGAGGTAAGCAGTATTATAGACCAATATTATAGACTGTAGTGTGGAGGTAAGCAGTATTATAGACCAGTATTATAGACTGTAGTGTGGAGGTAAGCAGTATTATAGACCAATATTATAGACTGTAGTGTGTAGGTAAGCAGTATTATAAACTGTAGTTTGTAGGTAAGCAGTATTATAGACCAGTATTGTAGACTGAAGTGTGGAGGTAAGCAGTATTATAGACTGTAGTGTGTAGGTAAGCAGTATTATAGACCAGTATTATAGACTGTAGTGTGGAGGTAAACAGTACTATAGACTTTAGTGTGTAGGTAAGCAGTATTATAGACTGTAGTGTGTAGGTAAGCAGTATTATAGACTGTAGTGTGGAGGTAAGCAGTATTATAGACTGCAGTGTGGAGGTAAGCAGTATTATAGACTGTAGTGTGTAGGTAAGCAGTACTATAGACTGTAGTGTGTAGGTAAGCAGTATTATAAACTGTAGTTTGTAGGTAAGCAGTATTATAGACCAGTATTGTAGACTGAAGTGTGGAGGTAAGCAGTATTATAGACTGTAGTTTGTAGGTAAGCAGTATTATAGACCAGTATTATAGACTGTAGTGTGGAGGTAAGCAGTATTATTGACTGTAGTGTGGAGGTAAGCAGTATTATAGACCAGTATTACAGACTGTAGTGTGGAGGTAAGCAGTATTATAGACCAGTATTATAGACTGTAGTGTGGAGGTAAGCAGTATTATAGACCAGTATTACAGACTGTAGTGTGGAGGTAAGCAGTATTATAGACCAGTATTATAGACTGTAGTGTGGAGGTAAGCAGTATTATAGACTATAGTGTGTAGGTAAGCAGTATTATCCACCAGTATTATAGACTGTAGTGTGTAGGTAAGCAGTATTATAGACCAGTATTATAGACTGTAGTGTGTAGGTAAGCAGTATTATAGACTGTAGTGTGGAGGTAAGCAGTAGTATAGACCAGTATTATAGACTGTAGTGTGGAGGTAAGCCGTATTATAGACTGCAGTATGGAGGTAAGCAGTATTATATACCAGTATTATCGACTGTGGTGTGGAGGTAAGCAGTATTATAGACTATAGTGTGTAGGTAAGCAGTATTATAGACCAGTATTATAGACTGTAGGGTGGAGGTAAGCAGTATTATAGACCAGTATTATAGACTGTAGTGTGGATGTAAGCAGTATTATAGACTGTAGTGTGTAGGTAAGCAGTATTATAGACTGTAGTGTGTAGGTAAGCAGTATTATAGACCAGTATTATATACTGTAGTGTGGAGGTAAGCAGTATTATAGACCAGTATGATATACTGTAGTGTGGAGGTAAGCAGTATTATAGACCAGTATTATAGACTGTAGTGTGGAGGTAAGCAGTATTATAGACCAGTATTATAGACTGTAGTGTGGAGGTAAGCAGTATTATAGACCAGTATTATAGACTGTAGTTTGTAGGTAAGCAGTATTATAGACTGTAGTGTGGAGGTAAGCAGTATTATAGACTGTAGTATGGAGGTAAGCAGTATTATAGACTGCAGTGTGGAGGTAAGCAGTACTATAGACCAGTATTATAGACTGTAGTGTGTAGGTAAGCAGTATTATAGACTGTAGTGTGTAGGTAAGCAGTATTATAGACCAGTATTATAGACTGTAGTGTGTAGGTAAGCAGTATTATAGACCAGTATTATAGACTGTAGTGTGTAGGTAAGCAGTATTATAGACCAGTATTATAGACTGTAGTGTGTAGGTAAGCAGTATTATAGACTGCAGTGTGGAGGTAAGCAGTATTATAGACTGCAGTGTGGAGGTAAGCAGTATTATAGACTGCAGTGTGGAGGTAAGCAGTACTATAGACCAGTATTATAGACTGTAGTGTGTAGGTAAGCAGTATTATAGACTGTAGTGTGTAGGTAATCAGTATTATAGACCAGTATTATAGACTGTAGTGTGTAGGTAAGCAGTATTATAGACTGCAGTGTGGAGGTAAGCAGTATTATAGACCAGTATTATCGACTGTAGTGTGGAGGTAAGCAGTATTACAGACTGTAGTGTGGAGGTAAGCAGTATTATAGACCAGTATTATAGACTGTAGTGTGTAGGTAAGCAGTATTATAGACTGTAGTGTGTAGGTAAGCGGTATTATAGACCAGTATTATAGACTGTAGTGTGTAGGTAAGCAGTATTATAGACTGCAGTGTGGAGGTAAGCAGTATTATAGACTGCAGTGTGGAGGTAAGCAGTATTATAGACTGCAGTGTGGAGGTAAGCAGTACTATAGACCAGTATTATAGACTGTAGTGTGTAGGTAAGCAGTATTATAGACTGTAGTGTGTAGGTAAGCAGTATTATAGACCAGTATTATAGACTGCAGTATGGAGGTAAGCAGTATTATAGACCAGTATTATAGACTGTAGTGTGGAGGTAAGCAGTATTATAGACAGTAGTGTGGATGTAAGCAGTTTTATAGACTGTAGTGTGTAGGTAAGCAGTATTATAGACCAGTATTATAGACTGTAGTGTGGAGGTAAGCAGTATTATAGACCAGTAATATAGACTGCAGTGTGTAGGTAAGCAGTATTATAGACCAGTATTATAGACTGTAGTGTGTAGGTAAGCAGTATTATAGACCAGTATTATAGACTGTAGTGTGGAGGTAAGCAGTTTTATAGACTGTAGTGTGGAGGTAAGCAGTTTTATAGACTGTAGTGTGGAGGTAAGCAGTATTATAGACCAGTATTATAGACTGTAGTGTGGAGGTAAGCAGTATTATAGACCAGTAATATAGACTGCAGTGTGTAGGTAAGCAGTATTATAGACCAGTATTATAGACTGTAGTGTGGAGGTAAGCAGTATTATAGACCAGTAATATAGACTGCAGTGTGTAGGTAAGCAGTATTATAGACCAGTATTATAGACTGTAGTGTGTAGGTAAGCAGTATTATAGACCAGTATTATAGACTGTAGTGTGGAGGTAAGCAGTATTATAGACCAGTATTATAGACTGTAGTGTGGAGGTAAGCAGTTTTATAGACCAGTATTATAGACTGTAGTGTGGAGGTAAGCAGTATTATTGACTGTAGTGTGTAGGTAAGCATTTTCAGGGGACTGAAATGGGAGATCACATGCCCCTGTCTCTGTGTGTGTGTGTGTGCGTGCGTGTCTGTGTTACAGTTAGCGTGTTCAGGGGATTACTGTGTGCTACTCTGGCAGGAGACGACCTTCATGCTGTCACCCCTAAACACACCTAATGATGAATAATGTGTGTGTGTGTGTGTGTGTGTGTGTGTGTGTGTGTGTGTGTGTGTGTGTGTGTGTGTGTGTGTGTGTGTGTGTGTGTGTGTGTGTGTGTGTGTGTGTGTTTGTGTGCGTGCGTGCGTGTGTGTGTTACAGTTAGCGCCCCGGCCTCTCCCAGAGAGATGATGAGTATGAAGGAACGCAAGGCCGAATACGACTCCACGGCAACCAACGCAGGTTTCCACGACAACAAAGGAGAACACACATCCCGAAAAGAAACAATGGCAGGTGTGTGTGTGAAAGGAGAGAGAAAGAACATATTATTACTTTCTATCTACATATCTCTTTCTGTCATTCTCTCCCCTTCCTCTCTCTCTCCCCCTCCCTCTCTCATTCCCCCCTCCCTCTCTCTCCCCCTCCGTCTCTCTCTCTCTCCCCTCCGTCTCTCTCTCTCTCCCCTCCCTCGCTTTCTCCCTCCGTCTCTCTCCCCTCCCTCTCTCTCTCCTCCTTCCTCTCTCTCTCCACCTCCCTCTCTCATTCCCCCCTCCCTCTCTCTCCCCCTCCGTCTCTCTCTCTCCCCCCTCCCTCTCTCTCCCCCTCCGTCTCTCTCTCTTCCCCCTCCCTCTCTCTCTCTCTCCCCTCCCTCTCTCTCTCTCTCCCTTCCTCTCCCTCCCCTCCCTCCCTCTCTCTCTCCCCCTCCCTATCTCTATCCCCCCTTCCTCTCTCTCTCCCCCCTCCTCTCTCTCTCCCCCCTCCTCTCTCTCTCCCCCCTCCTCTCTCTCTCCCCCTCCCTCTCTTTTTTCTCTCTGTAAAATACATGTCACCAACAGTTAGCTATCTCACTTCTCCATCGCCTACGTCAAGACCTGCCACTGCCAGAACATTATTTGTTTTATGCATCTTTGAGCTTCTCTTTGTAATGAAAAGTGCTTTATGAAATAAATCTATTATTATTATATAGCTCTCGTAACTCTTTAACATGCAGTCACTAATTACTAGCTTTAGATTGACGTACTGTATAGACACCTTGTCACTAATTAGTTGTTTTGTGGCTGATGTTGTTTTCAACATAGTCTGTCTGACATGTTCTCTCTCTCTCTCTCTCTCTCTCTCTCTCTCTCTCTCTCTCTCTCTCTCTCTCTCTCTCTCTCTCTCTCTCTCTCTCTCTCTCTCTCTCTCTCTCTCTCTCTCTCTCTCTCTCTCTCTCTCTCTCTCTCTCTCTCTCTCTCTCTCTCCCTCCCTCCTCCCCCTCTCTCTCTCTCTCTCCCCCCTCTCTCTCCCTCCTCCCTCTCTCTCTGTCCCCCCCCTCTCTCTCTCTCTCTCTCCCCCCTCTCTCTCTCCCCCTCCTCCATCTCTCTCTCCCCCTCTCTCTCTCCCCTCTCGCTCTCTCTCTCTCTCCCCTCTCTCTCTCTCTTCTTTCAGTCAAAATCTCCTGTGGAACATCCACGTTGTTCCGGAACTCTTATGTTACTGCTAATGACGAGATCAAACACAACCAGGTGAACTACTGCTACACACACACATACACACACACACGTACACGTACACATACACATACACATACACATACACATTATCATTCACACACACATACACACACACACACACATATTTACACACACACACACACATGCACACACACGTACAGTGCCTTCGGAAAGTATGCAGACCCCTTGACTTTTTCAACATTTTGTTACGTTACATCCTTTTTCTTAAATGGATTAAATTGTCTACACACAATACCCCATAATGACAAAGCAAAAACTGGTTTTTAGAATTTTTTGCAAATACAAAAATGTAACATCACATTTACATAATTATTCAGACCCTTTACTTAGTACTTTGTTGAAGCACCTTTGGCAGCGATTACAGCATTGATTATTCTTGGGTATGACGCTACAAGCTTGGCACACCCGCATTTGGGGAGTTTCTCCCATTCTTCTCTGCAGATTCTCTCAAGCTCTGTCAGGTTGGATGGGTAGCGTTGCTGCACAGCTATTTTCAGGTCTCTCCAGAGATGTTCGATCGGGTTCAAGTCCGGGCTTTGGCTGGGCCACTCAAGGACATTCAGAGACTCGTCCCAAAGCCACTCCTGCATTGTCTTGGCTGTGTGCTTAGGGTCATTGTCCTGTTGGAAGGTGAACCTTCACCCCAGTCTGAGGTCCTGAGCGCCCTGGAGCAGGTTTTCATCAAGGATCTCTCTGTACTTTGCTCCGTTCATCTTTGCCTCGATCTCAGTCCCTGTCTCCCAGTCCCTGCCGCTGAAAAACATCCCCACAGCATGATGCTGCCACCACCATGCTTCACTGTAGGGATGATGCCAGGTTTCCTCCAGACGCGACTCTTGCCATTCAGGCCAGAGAGTTCAATCTTGGTTTCATCAGACCAGAGAATCTTGAGGCTGTCATGTGCATTTTACTGAGGAGTGGCTTCCGTCTGGCCACTCCTCCATAAAGGCCTGATTGGTGGAGTGCTGCAGAGAAGGTTGTCCTTCTGGAAGTTTCTCTCATCTACACAGAGGAACTCTAAAGCTCTGTCGGAGTGACCATTGGGTTTTTGGTCACCTCCCTGACCAAGGCCCTTCTCCGCCGATTGCTCAGTTTGACTGCACGGCCAGCTCTAGGAAGAGCCTTGGTGGTTCCAAACTTCTTCCATTTAAGAATGATGGAGGCCACTGTCTTCTTGGGGACCTTCAATGCTGCAGAAATGTTTTTGTACCCTTCCCCAGATCTGTGCCTCGACACAATCCTGTCTCGGAGCTCTACAAACAATTCCTTCGACCTCATGGCTTGGGTTCTGCTCTGACATGCACTGTCAACTGTGGGACCTTATATAGACAGGTGTGTGTCTTTCCAAATCATGTCCAATCAATTGAATTTACCACAGGTGGACTCCAATCAAGTTGTAGAAACATCTCAAGGATGATCAATTGGAACAGGATGCACCTGAGCTCAATTTCGAGTCTCATAGCAAAAGGTCTGAATACTTATGTAAATAAGGTATTTCTGTTTTTTATTTTGAATACATTTGCTAAAATGTTTGCTTCGTCATTGTGGGGTATTGTGTGTAGATTGCTGAGGAAAATGATTTATTTAATACATTTTAGAATAAGGCTGTAACGTAACAAAATGTGGAAAAAGTTAAGGGGTCTGAATACTTTCACACACACACACACACACACACACACACACACACACACACACACACACGCACACACACACAAACTCACTTTGCTGTCCGCACACAGAGACACACATAGATTTAAATGGCCCGTCTTGTTGCCAAGTTACCTCATTGGCATCTGGTGCCATGGTGATGGTTGTCATGGTTACGTCTTCAGGAAGGTGGAAGTTCTGATAAGCTCTGACGCATTCTGGAATCTTCACCACTGAACCCGTCCAATAACTCGAGAGCTTGAGACCGTGGCAACATGAAACCGTACCCCGCCCTTATCCAATTAAAAAACCTTATCTTATCACCTCAGATGAAGTTAGACAGATTAAACAGCTCTGTGAAATGCATCAACTTAAACTTAATACAGCCTCAAGTTTGTGTTTTCACTTCCTCTCCAGATCCCTCCCCAGCCCACGGCCCCGCAGGCAGACTGCTCCTCTACACCTCTAAAAGACTACGACACGTTCCCTCCATCCCTTCCTCCATCCTTCCCTCCTCCGCAGAACCCCGGCCGCATGCTGGACGACTCCTTCTTCGAGCCTCCGGACCAGCCCCTCCCCCAGCCCCCGTCTCAGGCCGCCACGGACCTCCGGATGCACCTGGGCCTTAAGTCCACTGGCAACTATGTGGACTTCTACTCTGCATCCCGGCCCTACTCCGAACTCAACTACGAGACCAGCCACTACCCGGCTTCACCTGACTCCTGGGTCTAAAGACAGGAGTCACAACTTAACCCGGGTCCTGGAGAGATACAGGCTGGTGTAGGGTTTAGCTCCAGCCCAACACTAACATACAGCACACCTGATGTAAGGTGTAATGAACCGTTGATTTGAGGATATCAGGTTTATTAGTGCTGGGCTGGAATAAAAGCCTGCACAGTCCTGTAGCTCTCCAGGATTGAGAGTGAAGAACACTGGTGTAGAGTAAGTTAGGGGTGCGAGGTTAATGTTAGTAACCAATGGCAACAGGGATTGAGGGGGGTAGTGGAGGGGGGGGGGGGGTGCCAGGGGGTTGTGAGGGGTTGAGGTGTAAAGAGAGACTGTGCATGTGCATGAATACCACAAAACATTTTTCTGCCAGTTCAGTTTGTTCAAAGCTTGTTCCACTGGGAAAGTGAGTGGATGGATGTGTCAGAGAGAGAGAGAGAGAGACAGAGAGAGAGAGAGAGAGAGAGAGAGAGAGAGAGAGAGAGAGAGAGAGAGAGTCACAGAGAGCGAGAGAGAGAGAGAGAGAGAGAGAGAGAGAGAGAGAGAGAGAGAGAGAGAGAGAGAGAGAGAGAGAGAGTCCTTGAAGAGAAGAAGCGAATGATGACGGAGGGCTCTTACCTCTGGAGGTGGAACGCTTGACTTTCAAAAAGGAGGAGAGGAGAGGAGGAGTGGAGAAATGGAGGAGAGGAAGAGTGGTGAGGGTTTCTTGGCAAGTGGGATGAAAAGCAACAGAACAGAGAAGGGAGAGAGGGATGAGTGGAATCCATCAAGCATAAGACAGGACTGGATGTTTACAGGAAAAACAAAGGGGGCAGCTTTCCACCCGTTCATTACATTGACTTCTGACTTTCAACGTCAATCAGAGCTTCTACCTTTCTATTGAATGTCCTCTGTTCAAGAAGACTCTTCCAGACTTTTAAGTTTTTATTTTCACATCTTTTTTATTTGTACTTTTTGAAGTTGTGGATGTATAGTATTTTGGTGTACAGTACAGTGACAGTGACAGTTGACCTGGGTGGTATTGTGTATAATACACATCTTGTCACTACCGACCGAACGACTGACCGGCCACTGGATGTTTATAGTAACAGAATAGAGACTGAGAAGAAACCACTTCCCACTGGGCACACCACGTCATTTCAATGTGGATATTTGGTTAAGACATTGATCAATGAGATTACAACCCATATTCACCCACTCAAAAAGACAGCCAAAAGTTAGTTGAATGTCCAATGTGTTATTACTGTGCTTTCAAACATCTAAATTCACAACCAAATTCCAATGGAAAAACAATGTCTGATTTTTGGTTTAGTTGTCACCCAAATGTCCATCAATGCGGTTTCAACCATTTTAAAGCACAGCAAAGTTCAAATGGGAATACAATGTCAGATATTTTGTTTATTTATACAACAAATTAATGTGTTATCACTTATCACTGTGCTTCATCTAATTACATTAAAAGTACATGTGCAAGTGATCAATGCCGATCGAGATTCTACCAGATTATTACAACAACTGTGAAGATCTCCGCAGACCTGCGACCAGCTATGCATGCTATCTTGAACACGCACGCTTTATATGATGACATAAGAAGAAATGTATAGTTACAGTAACCTCAAAATGTGGCCGTGGATGTGTTACTACTTTTAAGGTTAAATGTTACATTAGTTTGTAAGATAGCCTTATCTTAAGGCTATTTACTGTTTTATAAAAGTAATATTGAATTATGTTTGGTTGACCAAGCAACCAAATATCAACATTTAAAGGAGATGTATCTACTTGCTTGGATAGTTCCATCTGAACCACTGGCTTAATCTTTAACTTTTTATTTTCGGTTGAGTTGATGACTTGAATCCAACATATAATTTGTAACTTGTCGACAAGTTAATAGGCTATTTATTGTATTTCAAAAGTGATATTTAATTGTGTTTGGTTGTTAACGCAACCAAATATCAACATTTGAAGATGTATCTTCTGCTTCGATAGTTCCATCTGTGCCACTGGGACTGCATTTAATCGGATCAGCTGTGAAAAAATAAGAACGTGAAAAGATCTGACGTGATTGGTCATAAGACCAATTAGTGGAAAACAGATCAGAATTGGGATGCCTGTGTATTTTTTTTTTTACATTTCAGTAATTCTTATCCAGAGCAACTTACAGTTAGTGAGTGCATACATATTTATTTTTTCATACTGGCCCCCCATGGGAATCGAACCCACAACGCTGGCGTTGCAAGCACCACACTCTACCAGCTAAGCTACACGCAGCCTGACTTAGTCTGGCTTTAACAATTAATAACTGTTGGATTCACGTCTCCACCTCAACCATAAATCAAAGTTTACAGAATAGGGGTAAATAAATTAAGTTTGATTTGATTTAGTCCTATTCTTTAACTTAGATTTTTGGTTGAGATGGAGACGTGAATCCAACATATCAATTATTAATTTGTAGATCAACTGGAATTAAAGACAGACTATGTCAGTGGCACAGATGGAACTATCCAAATAGAAGATACATCTCCTTCAAATGTTCATGGTTGCGTTGACAACCAAACACAATTCAATATCATTACATTTTAAATCAACCAGAGCTTGAAACCCTAGGCCTATTGTATATTTTTAGTTGAATTCTGAGTTGAATTGAAACAATAGTTGTTGATGACTTTGCAAATGCTATATAGGCCTAAATAGCATTATTGATGATATATTAGTGATTAAGTATGGTCACATTTCAACTGTTACGTCAAACCTACCCTTTGGAATGACTTCGCTACCAACAGTGAATCTATTTAGTTTTTAAGTGGAGATTTCTCAACAATCATTCTCACGATAGCACATTGGTAATAGTCAGTGACAACTATTGTAGCTAAGCAGGGACGGGCTTGCTTAAAACCCTGGATGAGAGACCAACGGGTAGCTGTAGATAGATCAATTCTCCAGTAGGAGGTGCTGCCCTGCCTGTTTTTTTTTTCTGATAGTGAATATAACGTTGAAGATCTGATGTTGTTTTAAAAGTAAAAATGTTATACAAGGTTTGTCTATGTTGACATTTGGGTACCTGATGATCTAATTCTGTGGATGAAATTTCAGCCTCAAAACAACAGTAATATTGATACTGTATTTTCCACGTAGATTCCACGTCACAATATGTTGACAAATTACATCGAAACAACGTTGATTCAACCAGTTTGTGCCCAGTGGGTTTGAAACAATGTTCAATGATCACTGTCTCCCCTTTCCAACCCACGTCTGTTCTAACAGCCAGAGAGATGTTGGTCTGTTCTAACAGCCAGAGAGATGTTGGTCTGTTCTAACAGCCAGAGAGATGTTGGTCTGTTCTAACAGCCAGAGAGATGTTGGTCTGTTCTAACAGCCAGAGAGATGTTGGTCTGTTCTAACAGCCAGAGAGATGCTGGTCTGTTCTAACAGCCAGAGAGATGTTGGTCTGTTCTAACAGCCAGAGAGATGCTGGTCTGTTCTAACAGCCAGAGAGATGCTGGTCTGTTCTAACAGCCAGAGGGATGTGAGTCTGTTCTAACAGCCAGAGAGATGTGAGTCTGTTCTAACAGCCAGAGAGATGTGAGTCTGTTCTAACAGCCAGAGAGATGTGAGTCTGTTCTAACAGCCAGAGAGATGCTGGTCTGTTCTAACAGCCAGAGAGATGTTGGTCTGTTCTAACAGCCAGAGAGATGCTGGTCTGTTCTAACAGCCAGAGAGATGCTGGTCTGTTCTAACAGCCAGAGAGATGCTGGTCTGTTCTAACAGCCAGAGAGATGCTGGTCTGTTCTAACAGCCAGAGAGATGTTGGTCTGTTCTAACAGCCAGAGAGATGTTGGTCTGTTCTAACAGCCAGAGAGATGCTGGTCTGTTCTAACAGCCAGAGAGATGCTGGTCTGTTCTAACAGCCAGAGAGATGTTGGTCTGTTCTAACAGCCAGAGAGATGCTGGTCTGTTCTAACAGCCAGAGAGATGTTGGTCTGTTCTAACAGCCAGAGAGATGTTGGTCTGTTCTAACAGCCAGAGAGATGCTGGTCTGTTCTAACAGCCAGAGAGATGCTGGTCTGTTCTAACAGCCAGAGAGATGCTGGTCTGTTCTAACAGCCAGAGAGATGCTGGTCTGTTCTAACAGCCAGAGAGATGTTGGTCTGTTCTAACAGCCAGAGAGATGTTGGTCTGTTCTAACAGCCAGAGAGATGCTGGTCTGTTCTAACAGCCAGAGAGATGTTGGTCTGTTCTAACAGCCAGAGAGATGCTGGTCTGTTCTAACAGCCAGAGAGATGTTGGTCTGTTCTAACAGCCAGAGAGATGTTGGTCTGTTCTAACAGCCAGAGAGATGCTGGTATGTTCTAACAGCCAGAGAGATGTGAGTCTGTTCTAACAGCCAGAGGGATGCTGGTCTGTTCTAACAGACAGAGAGATGTGAGTCTGTTCTAACAGCCAGAGAGATGCTGGTCTGTTCTAACAGCCAGAGAGATGTTGTTCTGTTCTAACAGCCAGAGAGATGCTGGTCTGTTCTAACAGCCAGAGAGATGTTGGTCTGTTCTAACAGCCAGAGAGATGTGAGTCTGTTCTAACAGCCAGAGAGATGTTGGTCTGTTCTAACAGCCAGAGGGATGTGAGTCTGTTCTAACAGCCAGAGAGATGTGAGTCTGTTCTAACAGCCAGAGAGATGTTGGTCTGTTCTAACAGCCAGAGAGATGCTGGTCTGTTCTAACAGCCAGAGAGATGCTGGTCTGTTCTAACAGCCAGAGAGATGCTGGTCTGTTCTAACAGCCAGAGAGATGTGAGTCTGTTCTAACAGCCAGAGAGATGTGAGTCTGTTCTAACAGCCAGAGAGATGCTGGTCTGTTCTAACAGACAGAGAGATGTGAGTCTGTTCTAACAGCCAGAGAGATGCTGGTATGTTCTAACAGACAGAGAGATGTTGGTCTGTTCTAACAGCCAGATAGATGTTGGTCTGTTCTAACAGCCAGAGAGATGTTGGTCTGTTCTAACAGCCAGAGAGATGTTGGTCTGTTCTAACAGCCAGAGAGATGCTGGTCTGTTCTAACAGCCAGAGAGATGTTGGTCTGTTCTAACAGCCAGAGAGATGTTGGTCTGTTCTAACAGCCAGAGAGATGTGAGTCTGTTCTAACAGCCAGATAGATGTTGGTCTGTTCTAACAGCCAGAGAGATGTGAGTCTGTTCTAACAGCCAGAGAGATGCTGGTCTGTTCTAACAGCCAGAGAGATGTTGGTCTGTTCTAACAGCCAGAGAGATGCTGGTCTGTTCTAACAGCCAGAGAGATGTGAGTCTGTTCTAACAGCCAGAGAGATGTGAGTCTGTTCTAACAGCCAGAGAGATGTTGGTCTGTTCTAACAGCCAGATAGATGTTGGTCTGTTCTAACAGCCAGAGAGATGTTGGTCTGTTCTAACAGCCAGAGAGATGTTGGTCTGTTCTAACAGCCAGAGAGATGTTGGTCTGTTCTAACAGCCAGAGAGATGTTGGTCTGTTCTAACAGCCAGAGAGATGCTGGTCTGTTCTAACAGCCAGAGAGATGTGAGTCTGTTCTAACAGCCAGAGAGATGTGAGTCTGTTCTAACAGCCAGAGAGATGTTGGTCTGTTCTAACAGCCAGATAGATGTTGGTCTGTTCTAACAGCCAGAGATATGTTGGTCTGTTCTATCAGCCAGAGGGATGTGAGTCTGTTCTAACAGCCAGATAGATGTTGGTCTGTTCTAACAGCCAGAGAGATGTGAGTCTGTTCTAACAGCCAGAGAGATGCTGGTCTGTTCTAACAGCCAGAGAGATGTTGGTCTGTTCTAACAGCCAGAGAGATGTTGGTCTGTTCTAACAGCCAGAGAGATGCTGGTATTTTCTAACAGCCAGAGAGATGTGAGTCTGTTCTAACAGCCAGAGGGATGCTGGTCTGTTCTAACAGACAGAGAGATGTGAGTCTGTTCTAACAGCCAGAGAGATGCTGGTCTGTTCTAACAGCCAGAGAGATGTTGGTCTGTTCTAACAGCCAGAGAGATGTTGGTCTGTTATAACAGCCAGAGAGATGTGAGTCTGTTCTAACAGCCAGAGAGATGTGAGTCTGTTCTAACAGCCAGAGAGATGCTGGTCTGTTCTAACAGCCAGAGAGATGCTGGTCTGTTCTAACAGCCAGAGAGATGTTGTTCTGTTCTAACAGCCAGAGAGATGTGAGTCTGTTCTAACAGCCAGAGGGATGCTGGTCTGTTCTAACAGCCAGAGAGATGTTGGTCTGTTCTAACAGCCAGAGAGATGCTGGTCTGTTCTAACAGCCAGAGAGATGTTGGTCTGTTCTAACAGCCAGAGAGATGCTGGTCGGTTCTAACAGCCAGAGAGATGTTGGTCTGTTCTAACAGCCAGAGAGATGCTGGTCTGTTCTAACAGCCAGAGAGATGTTGGTCTGTTCTAACAGCCAGAGAGATGCTGGTCGGTTCTAACAGCCAGAGAGATGCTGGTCGGTTCTAACAGCCAGAGAGATGTTGGTCTGTTCTATCAGCCAGAGAGATGCTGGTCTGTTCTAACAGCCAGAGAGATGCTGGTCTGTTCTAACAGCCAGAGAGATGTGAGTCTGTTCTAACAGCCAGAGAGATGCTGGTCTGTTCTAACAGCCAGAGAGATGTTGGTCTGTTCTAACAGCCAGAGAGATGTTGGTCTGTTCTAACAGCCAGAGGGATGCTGGTCTGTTCTAACAGCCAGAGAGATGCTGGTCTGTTCTAACAGCCAGAGGGATGTGAGTCTGTTCTAACAGCCAGAGAGATGTTGGTCTGTTCTAACAGCCAGAGAGATGCTGGTCTGTTCTAACAGCCAGAGAGATGCTGGTCTGTTCTAACAGCCAGAGAGATGTTGGTCTGTTCTAACAGCCAGAGAGATGTGAGTCTGTTCTAACAGCCAAAGGGATGTGAGTGACTAGCAGTATGGTCTGTTCTCTGAGCATGTGAAGTTGTTTTGTGGAAACTAAATCAAAAATGTCATTCCGAAGCGGTTCAAGACCGATTACAAGACCGATTACATCATTCCACACTCCTTACTGACAAAGTGCTTTTTCACTGCCTAAACAATAAGATGTAGATATTTCAAATAGATGTTTTTGATTCTCCGTTTCCACACTTTATTTTGAAGATATAGTGTTTAAAAGGTTCTGAATGAAAACGTTTTTTACACGTTTACATGATACAACCAGTCCGTTCTACAATAATCAACGTTCTGCATTCTAAGATGCGTCAGGTAGCCTGGCGGTTAAGAGCGTTGGGCCTGTAACTGAAATGTTGCTGGTTCGAATCCCTGAGCTGTCTATGTGAAAAAATCTGCAATTCTGCCCTTGAGCAAGGCACTTAACAACAACTGCTCCCCGGGCGCTGATGATGTCGATTAAGGCAGCCCCCTGCACCTCTCTGATTCAGAGGGGTTGGCTTAAATGCAGAAGACACATTTCAGTTAAACGCATTCAGTTGTACAGCTGACTAGGTATCCTTTTTCCCTACCAGGTTCTACGTACCACTGCTGTACATTAGAGAGAGAAGTGACATTGTGCCAATCTTTGCCCTCTCTGGTTCCAGTCCTGGACTGGAGGATGTATGGGACTCTCAGTTTACAGACGACCATGACCACTGGCCCATCATTCCCTCTCATGTTTGTAACTGTGTTTTGATGGGAGTAAGCTATACAGTACAAAGAGGTATCACTATAGAAATGGGTACGTACGTCCCCTTCTCAAATGTACAGATCTGCCTAGGTTAGTTGAGCGTATACTGTATGTGTGCGTGCGTGTGTGTGTGTGTGTGTGCATGTGTGCGTTTGTGTGTGTGTGTCTCTCGATCATTGTCTGAAGGAAGAGGCATCCCTCCAGATAAGTCAGATTTCCCAAGGTAAAAATCACTTGACTGACATATCCATAGAGAATGTATGACAAATCTATATATAGATATTATAGAATTTTTATGTGCAGGTGTCGGTGTCATTAAAAGCAACAACATTTTAAGGAGAAAAGACTTGTACGATATGACTCTGTTCACTTGACTGTACTGATGATGATGATGATGATGATGATAATAATGATGAAGATCAAACCCCTTGTTTTGAGAAGACTGCTTTGCTCCAATATCCACACTAGCATATCAGTCATTGGCGATGTATTGGCCATGGATTCTAAGTAGGTTGCTAGCTATTGTGGATATTGGAACGTATCCTAACAGAACCCAGCTGATGATAATGATGATGTTGACACTATGGTGTGAGGTGTGTTGTCGTGTGTCCTGGCTTATTAGAAGACCCTACTAAGTATAGAGGCTACCTTTAACACCATGTAAATAAAATACTATTTGCAATCTATTGTACCTATTCGACCTTTATTTCACCAGGTATGTCATGGAGAACATTTTGAATGAATCACATTTTATTCATTATTTGAGTGCTATTTCAAAGTCATATGTCACTGAGCTTTCAAGAGAACTTGAAAAGCCAAGGTCAACAGTGACAATAAAAAACTACCTTGATGTTAGAAGAACCATTGAGTTGCCAGGGCATAAGTACAGAGGATGATTTGACAGTTATTTCATCATTTTAACCCAACCTGGGCGTATCCTTTTTTTTTAATCACATCCTACCATGTTAGCCTGGCTGACGTGACTCACAGCGAAGGAGCGCTGTGACACTGCCCACTGGACACAGACGTAAATTCAACATCTATTTCATTGAAATGACATGGAAACAACGTTGATTCAACCAGTGTGTGCCCAGTGGGTGGTCTGGACAGGAGGCCGTTGTAAATGCAGTATTTGTGCATAAATGTGCCCCTGAATGTGCTGAACATTGATTGGTTCTCTCAAACATTTATTTATTTCATGGGGTTTTTGACCTCACGTTGTTTGGATTTGAAAATTCAACAGTTGTATTGGAAGGGGGTGGCGCTCGGGGGTTGTGTGTGATTGTCCATGTGGATGTTTGAGTGAGAAAGACAGCGAGGAGAACCAATCAGTATAAAAGCACATCCCCTTCATTATCAACATATCGTGCTGACAACATCAACATAGCCTTTCCAGACTGAAGTCAGGAGGGCTTCGAGTTCTGTGTTAGCCAGACTAACCACATGAACCCAGATCTAAGAGTTATGTGTTAGCCAGACTAACCACATGAACCCAGATCTAAGAGTTCTGTGTTAGCCAGACTAACCACATGAACCCAGATCTAAGAGTTATGTGTTAGCCAGACTAACCACATGAACCCAGATCTAAGAGTTCTGTGTTAGCCAGACTAACCACATGGACCCAGATCTAAGAGTTCTGTGTTAGCCAGACTAACCACATGAACCCAGATCTAAGAGTTATGTGTTAGCCAGACTAACCACATGAACCCAGATCTAAGAGTTATGTGTTAGCCAGACTAACTACATGGACCCAGATCTAAGAGTTATGTGTTAGTCAAACAAACTCCATGGACCCAGATCTAACAGTTCTGTGTTAGCCAGACTAACTACATGGACCCAGATCTAAGATTATGTTGTAGATCCTCATCATTAAAGCTGCGGTATTTCTCTGCTACCTCTGTGTGTGTGCATTCGTGCACCTGCCTGTGCATGTGTTCTTGTCTGCGTGTGCGCATGCGTGCATGTGTGTGTGTGTGTGTGTTGCAAACAAAATCTCATAGTTTCCCTTCGAATTTTGATGTATTATGGATGAACGTCTATTTTTGAGATGTATCCAGCTGAAAATAGCTGCCAGGTCAGTATACGACGTCCATCCATGTCTGAGGAGATGAAGTGGAAACCAGTCACTAGGGGGCAACAGTGAGCGCTGTTACCTTTAAGTAGGGTTCGGTTTTGCTAGGGTGTTGTGGACAGGGATGGCGGATGGGCCCTCACTAACTGTAAGTCGCTCTGGATAAGAGCGTCTGCTAAATGACTAAAAATGTAAAAATGCTATAGACAACCCCTCTAACTATCCTTCTACTCCTCCATGCTGTCACCTTTGATTCCTTTCATCATAGAGGTACAGATGTATGACATTAATTTGACCCGTGTTGTCAAAGCAGAATAATCCTGCAGCAACAGGATTTGAATGTTTAGTCCATAATGTTGCTTGATCGGTGGTTAGACTATTATCTGGCCAAAATTAGGCTACATAAAAAGTGCAATACTGTTAATATAATTGTGTGTTAGTGAGGGGTTTTCAGTGAATCTATTCAAGTCCTGCGGCTCAGGAAAATTGTAATTGACAACAGAGTGATCAAATTAAGATCCTACACCTGTAGGTTCCCGTTCACAAAGCCAGCCTGGACAAGTGAAATAAGGATGTAGTGACAATTGACTGGAACTAATTTCCTCAGGCTGTGTGAAATGTAGTGCTTTGTAATAACTCTATTATCACGATTATTACCCTTCACAATAAGTAGAAAAGTTAGACTCTACCAGAGAAAAAAGTCCCACAGTGGATGGGTGGTGGTACGTAATGTGGCATGAAATAGCTTTTCAATTTCACCTCCATTTATGCCTCCGTTCTAATATGGCAGAGACAGACATAGCTGGGGACGTGGTACTGCACCGTTCTGTTCCTCTCTGCTCTGCTCGGCCGCCTTTGTCCATCCAGACGTGGTAAAAACCTTGGGCATAGAGGTATGTGTGGGTGTGCGTGCGTGCGCGTGCATGTGTGTGAGTGGTGGTTCACTCTGGAGGATTTGGCACGAAAATCTATTTCTGATTAAACAAAGATGAGCATTCAGCAGTGTGCCTCAGATACAGACAGACAGACAGATCTCAGACAGACCCAACACAATGATGTACGAGGAACATACATCTCATCCGCTTTAGGAGCGAGGGAGGGAGAAAGATAGATAGATACATAGAGAGAGAGCGTCAGGGAGGGTGCAAGATGGAGGGAGGCAGAGAGAGAGAGAAGGGGGAGAGAGGAAGAGGTAAAGAGCGTGTGAGAGAGAGAAAGAGAGAAGAGAGGGTAGCTGAGAGAAGGGAGACGAAAGGGGAGAAGATGGAGAGAGAGAGAGAGAGAGAGAGAGAGAGAGAGAGAGAGAGAGAGAGAGAGAGAGCGAGAGAGAGCGAGAGAGAGAGAGGAGCCCAGACTGCTCTGAGTGATTTATTTAGGGCCGTGTTAGAAACCCTGACAGTTCAATTTGAGCTCTGCCTAGGTACCTGGCGTTGGGCGGATACAAGGGGAATGATTAATGTTGCTGATGAGCTAAATTCAAAACCTCCAGTGTGTGGAACAGCAACATGAATGGAACAGGATAAATAGTGGTAAACAACCCTGCTATGCACCGCACCTAACCTGAGTAACCTGTGACTGGCAGGGAATGGTTTGGACCTAAACAGCCGTTGTAGACACATAGTAGGCCTACTGTGTCTCATACGTCTATTGCCTTGTGAATATAACACAATGAATATGACTCCATTTCATCATTGTGTCCCTCCCTCCCTCTCCTCCTCCCTCCCTCTCCTCCTCCATCCCTCTCCTCCTCCTCCCTCCCTCTCCTCCTCCTCCCTCCCTCTCCTCCTCCCTCCCTCTCCTCCTCCTCCCTCCCTCTCCTCCTCCTCCCTCCCTCTCCTCCCTCCCTCTCCTCCTCCTCCTCCCTCCCTCTCCTCCTCCTTCCTCCCTCTCCTCCTCCTCCCTCCCTCTCCTCCTCCTCCCTCCCTCCCTCTCCTCCTCCCTCCCTCTCCTCCTCCTCCATCCCTCTCCTCCTCCTCCCTTCCTCTCCTCCTCCTCCCTCCCTCTCCTCCTCCTCCCTCCCTCTCCTCCTCCTCCCTCCCTCTCCTCCCTCCCTCTCCTCCTCCTCCTCCCTCCCTCTCCTCCTCCTTCCTCCCTCTCCTCCTCCTCCCTCCCTCTCCTCCTCCTCCCTCCCTCTCCTCCCTCCCTCTCCTCCTCCTCCTCCCTCCCTCTCCTCCTCCTTCCTCCCTCTCCTCCTCCTCCCTCCCTCTCCTCCCTCCCTCCCTCCCTCCCTCTCCTCCTCCTCCCTCCCTCTCCCCCTCCCTCCCTCTCCTCCTCCTTCCTCCCTCTCCTCCTCCTCCCTCCCTCTCCTCCTCCTCCCTCCCTCCCTCCCTCCCTCCCTCCCTCCCTCCCTCTCCTCCTCCTCCTCCCTCCCTCTCCTCCTCCTCCCTCCCTCTCCTCCTCCTTCCTCCCTCTCCTCCTCCTCCCTCCCTCTCCTCCTCCCCCTGCTGCTCTTCCTGCTGGAACACACAGAGGCACACACCATGAGGTGTCCTGTCAGGTAGAATCCCCTCACCCTGAATGAGGCATGGCAGTACAGTAGAGTGTTACCCAGCGGAGACAAGGATAGACAGTTATTCTTTAGTGTTGTAGCAGCCGCTGTCTTCGGTTTTAGCCTGCAGAGGGAGGGAGAAAACCTCATCTCCCTCCTCCAGAGAAAGAGAGCGAGAGAGAAAGCATGTGTTCTTGTCAGAAGCAGCATATCACTCACCAGTGACATCCCCATTCTGTCTCTCTGTAAACTTAACCGTCACAGAGAGATCTCAGAGGCACATGCACAAACACACACACAGTAATAGCAATAGTTCTAGGACTTTTTCTTTAGCTGTGGTCGGAAACCCCCAGACACAGAGAGACCTCTTATTACCTCACATTATATATGTTTATAAACTGGGTGGTTCGAGCCCTGAATGCTGATTGGCTGACAGCCGTGGTATACCACGGGTATGACAAAACATGTATTTTTAATGCTCTGATTATGTTGGTAACCAGTTTATAATAGCAATAAGGCACCTCTGGGGTTTGTGATATATTGCCAATATACCACGGCTAAGGGCTGTATCCAGGCATGTTGCGTCGTACGTAAGAACAGCCCTTAGCCGTGGTATATTGGCCATATACCACACCTCCTCGGGCCTTATTGCTTAAATATATATACAGTATATACACTACATGATCAAAAGTATATGGACACCTGCTTGTCGAACATCTCATTCCAAAATCATGGGCCTTAATATGGAGTTGGTCCCCCCTTTGCTGCTATAACAGCCTCCACTCTTCTGGGAAGACTTTCCACTAGACGTTGGAACATTGCTGTGGGGACTTGTTTCCATTCAGCCACAGGAGCATTAGTGAGGTCGGCACTGATATTGGGCGATTAGGCCTGGCTCACAGTCGACGTTCCAATTCATGCCAAAGGTGTTTGATGGGGTTGAGGTTAAGGCTCTGTGCAGGCCAGTCAAGTTCTTCCACATCGATCTCGACAAACCATTTCTGTATGGACCTCGCTTTGAGCACGGGGGCATTGTCATACTGAAACAGGAAACGGCCTTCCCCAAACTGTTGCCACAAAGTTGGAAGCACAGAATCATCTAGAATGTAATTGTATGCTGTAGCCTGAACCATGTAAGACAGCCCCAGACCATTATTCCTCCTCCACCAAACTTTACAGTTGGCACTATGCATTGGGGCAGGTGGCGTTCTCCTGGCATCCACCAAACCCAGATTCATCCGTCGGACTGCCAGATGGTATAGTCTGATTCATCACTCCAGAGAACGCGTTTCCACTGCACCAGAGTCCAATCGCAGTGAGCTTTAAACCACTCCAGCTGACGCTTAGCATTGCGCATGGTAGTCTTAGGCTTGTGTGCAGCTGCTCGGCCATGAAAACTCATTTCATGACGCTCTTGACAAACAGTTATTGTGCTGACGTTGCTTCCAGAGGCAGTTTGGAACTCAGTAGTGCGTGTTGCAACCGAGGACAGACGACTTTTACGCTACGCGCTTCAGCACTCGGCGGTCCCGTTCTGTGAGCTTGTGTGGCCTACCACTTCGCAGCTGAGCCGTTGTTGCTCCTAGATGTGTCCACTTCACAATAACAGCACTTACAGTTGACTGGGGCAGCTCTAGCAGGGCAGAAATTTGACGAACTGACTTGTTGGAAAGGTGGCATCCTATGACGGAGCCACGTTGAAAGTCACTGAGCTCTTCAGTAAGGCCATTCTACTGCCAATGTTAGACTATGGAGATTGCATGGCTGTGTGCTCTATTTTATACACGCGTCAGCAACGGGTGTGGCTGAAATAGCCGAATCCACTCATTTGAAGGGCTGTCTACATACTTTTGTATATGTATATATATATATATATACTGTTGGATAGAGATAACATAGTGTTTTCGACTGATAGGTCCTTCTACACACACACATTGTTGGATAGAGATAATGTTTAGATGAGCACTCACCCACACGACTCTTTATAGAAAACAGGGTTTACACAAGGTATTTCTCAAGGCTGCATTCCACCCTCTGGTGGCCATATGCAAGCACACATACTCTATACCAGGACGGCTCATAATGGCTGGAATGGAGCAAATGGAATGGCATCAAACACATGTAAACCATGTGTTTGATGTATTTGATACCATTCCACCCCAAACCACTCCAGCCATTACCATGAGCCTGTCCTCCCCAATTAAGGTGCCACCAACCTCCTGTGGTATACACACACATTATACACACATATACACACTCATATATATATATATATATATATATATACACACACACACAAGTGACTTTTTCCACATTTTGTTGTGTTACAGCCTGAATTTAAAATTGATTAAGTTTAGATTTTTTGTCACTGGCCTACACACAATCCCCCATAATGTCAAAGTGGAATTATGTTTTTAGAAAATGTTTACAAATTCATTAGAAATGAAAAGCTGAAATGTCTTGAGTCAAGGATTTAACCCCTTTGTTATGGCAAGCCTAAATAAGTTCAGGAGTACAAATTTGCTTAACAAGTCACATAATAAGTTGCATGGACTAATAGTGTTTAACATGATTTTTGAATGACTACTTCATCTCTGTACTCCACACATACAATTATCTTGAAGGTCCCTCAGTCAAGCAGTGAATTTCAAACACAGATTCAACCACAAAGACCAGGGAGGTTTTCCAATGCCTGGAAAAGAAGGACACCTAATGGTAGATGGGTAAAAATAAAACATTGAATATCCTTTTGAGAATGGTGAAGTTATTAATAACACTTTGAATGCTGTATCAATACACCAAGTCACTACAAAGATACAGGCGTCCTTCCTTCCTCAGTTGCCGGAGAGGAAGGAAACCGCTCAGGGATTTCACCATGAGGCCAATGGTGACTTTAAAACAGTTACAAAGTTTATTGGCTGTGATAGGAGTAAACTGAGGATGGATCAACAACATTGTAGTTACTCCACAATACTAACCTAATTGACAGAGTGAAAAGAAGGAAGCCTGACTCAGGAGGTTGGTGGCTCCTTAATTGGGGAGGACAGGCTTGTGTTAATGGCTGGAGCGGAATCAGTGGAATGGTATCAAATACATCAAACACATGGTTTCCATATGTTTGATGACATTCCATTCGCACCGTTCCAGCCATTATTATGAGCCGTCCTCCCCTCAGCAGCCTCCACTGAAGCCTCTACAGAATAAAAATATTCCAAAACATGCATCCTGTTTGCAACAAGGCACTAAAGTAATACTGCCAAAAAAATTTGCAAAGCAATTAACTTTTTGTCCTGAATACGAAGTTTTATGTTTGGGGCAATTCCAATACAACACATTACTGAATATCACTCTTCATGTTTTCAAGCATAGTGGTGGCTGCATCATGTTATGGGTATTCACCTTTCAGCAGGACAATAACCTAAAACACAAGGCCAAATCTATGCTGGAGTTGCTTACCAAGAAGTGACGGAGTTACAGTTTTGACTTAAATCTACTTGAAAATCAATGGCAAGACCTGAAAATGGTTGTCTAGCAATGATCAACAACCAATTTGACAGAGCTTGAAGAATTTCTAAAATAAGAATGGGCCAATGTTGCACAATCCAGGTGTGGAAAGCTCTTAGAGACTTACCCAGAAAGACTCACAGCTGTAATCGTGGCCAAAGGTGCTTCTAAAAAGTATTGACTTGGGTGTGAATACTTATGTTAATTAGATATTTCTGTATTTCATTTTTTATAAATTTGCAAAAATATATATAGAGAGAGAGAGACAGAGAGAGAGAGAGAGTGTGAGAGAGAGAGAGAGAGAGAGAGAGAGAGAGAGAGAGAGAGAGAGAGAGAGAGAGAGAGAGAGAGAGAGAGAGAGCGAGAGCGACAGAGAGACAGAGAGAGAGCGAGAGAGAGAGAGAGAGAGAGAGAGAGAGAGGGAGAGGACATGCTATGTGCACACTGCCCACAAAATGAAGTGGAAACTTCCTGCCAAATGTATGACCATATTAGAGACACATACTTCCCTCAGATTACACAGACCCACAAAGAATTCAAAAACAAATCCTAGTAGGATAAACTCCCATATCTATTGGGTGAAATACCACAGTGTGCAATCACAGCAGCGAGATGTGTGACCTGTTGCCACAAGAAAAGGGCAACCAGTGAAGAACAAACACCATCGTAAATACAACCCATATTTATGCTGATTTATTTTCCCTTTTGTACTTTAACTAATTGCACATAATATGACATTTGAAATGTCTTTATTCTGTGTAATGTTTACTGTTAATTTTTTTGTTTATTTCACTTTTGCTTATTATCTATTTCACTTGCTTTGGCAATGTAAACATATGTTTCCCATGCCAATAAAGCCCTTAAATTGAAATTGAATTGAATTGAATTGAGAGCGAGAGAGACGATTGCCTGCTTGTATCTAACCATGGGGAAATCTTTATTCTGGCACCTGCCCCATCCCCTACCACGCTCCCGACGTCAGACTAAACTTTACTTTCCTATTGGTCTGATATTTTCTCTGTCGTCATCACGCACCGTTGCCAAACAAGAAGCCACGTTGACGAACTGGACTGACTGCTGTTTACCGTAGAAAAGAAGAGGAATATCTATCTATCTAAACGAGTGTTTTCACGCCTCCGATAGACATTGGTTAGATATGTCTTCGCCGCCGAAGGAAAAAATCGAGACCAAAGGAGGACACCTCCCGGCTGGTATTGAACATTATGTTGCTTTTTTACAGCACAAGCAACATCGCTTGTGTTTTCACGGTTCAACCGACGTATCACTGTATCTGCATTAGGCCTATGTCAATAATTGCATTTGACAACGTTAGTTAGATACACACTATCCAAGTAGACTAACGTGTGTACTCTAACGTGCTGCTGTTGAACAAAATATTATAGTTTAGCTACTAAATCAATATGTTTTCCTGTTGTTAGGTCCTATTTCCCGGATGACGTGCAATATTGTAGTTAAACGGATACATGTGGTATATGGCTTAATCTTGCAAGACAATTTGATACACGTTGCCAATGCTAGAATGACTTAGTGCCATTAAAGCTATATCTTTGATTATAGCCTAGTATCGAGGAAGCTACCGTTTAAAGTCTATGTGGGGGAATCTGATAACGCCTAAGGAGTACGTGGACACAAAGTATGGCACAATAGTATGTCATAATTGCCAGAAGATACCGATTACACAGCTGCACTGGGGTCGGAACGCAATCATGGTTACATTAAGACACCATGGAGCCGGTGCAAGATATGGGTCGAAAAACATACCTCAATGCAGGAATTTAATTAGCCCTTGATCATGACTCTCAATTCCATTACATTACACATAAGAGTCATTGGACAAAGGTGTCTTCTGTACAGGGGAGTTTTGTTAAGAGCCGTGACTCTCTGAACATTAACACGGGTACGGTTTTGGAAGCATACGTACCTTATCTTACATATCAGCTTGAAATAATTATCAAAAAAACCAAAGGTTAAATTGATAGACACCTTTTTAAAATGTTAGGGTTCCCACATGGCCACATTTCCATGTTACAGCGCTTGTTTACGGAAAACAGAAGGAAGACAGAGTGGATTACCTGTGCTAATTAGCTATGTGTGTCTCCGAACACCTGTGCTGTGTGTAAACGAAGGCAGACAGCACAAATGTGTTGTCACTGAAAAAATACTGTAGACCACGACTGTGTTAAAAGACACTACAGTAAGTGTGTATTTTGCATTTGTAGAAAATATTTTGATGTGATATGAAAGTAGAGGGATTTATGTTTCTAGAACCGTATTGAGAATCGATTCACGTTTAGATGGAGTATTTGGGTTCGATTCCCAAGGGGGACCAGTACGAAAAATGTAAGCCTATGCACACACTAGTGTAAAGGCATCCGCATGCTTCCCAGCCGAAACATTTCGGAAGAGTTTGTGCATATACTATCACGACAATTTCTGACGTTTTTGTTCGTTTTGGACTTAAGCAAAGTTTTTTTTTGGGGGGGGGGTTGTTCGGGCACACACGTTTTTTTTCTTGAGGCCGAAGTCAGTAACCGAAGTCTACGCCCCTTAGTCAGTGATTGGTCAACAGTAGGGATTCTTCAATACATTTTTTATTTATTTATTTAATTCTTATTTTACCAGGTAAGTTGACTGAGAACACGTTCTCGTTTACAACAACGCCCCGAGTCTTTGTCATTCAATGAGAGATGACTCGCTTTCATACAATTTTTTAAATTGAGAAATACTTCACCAAACATCTTAGATGTAAAATTGCGTGACTAAGATCTTCTCTGCAAAAACATCAAAATTAATGACAGATTTATTGAGTTATCTTAAATTCATTTGGACTATTTTGAGGAAGTGTATACTGGCTACGGCGTCTCAAAATGGACAAACAATACTATTGCTGCTTTTTTCTCGTTTTTCAAACGAAGGTATTTTAAGGGAGTATGCGAGCACACTCGTTCGGTTCGCCTAAGGCGCCAGCCGAGTTCGGCTAGGCTCCAGCCGAACTGAAGCATGCTGACGCCTTAAATCGCTCTGGATTAGAGCGTCTGCTAAATGACCAACAAATAATGTATTTTAGCATGATATGACTGCAATCTACTGTATGTCCTTATATAACACTGTAATAGATTACACTGATTAGCCTGTAGCTTAGGCTATCTGATTATCTGTCTGTCTGTGGTTTATTTAACTGCTTTGGTGAAGGATCCTTTTATCTACGCTGTACCCTAATGCAGCGCTTCCCAAACTCAGTCCTCTGGACGGTTTTGCCTAGAAGGGAGACAGCTTTTGTCAAAATTGACTTTTCATAGCAGGTGTAGGAGAATTTACGCAGCAGGTTAGGAAAATTAACGTAGCTGTATGCCATCTAGACATGACCCCAAGGGGTGGACATTTTTGTGTTTTGAGTTGATTATTTCAAACAGCTGTGTAGTGCTAGGACAAAAAACTAAATGTGCACCCTCTGGGGTCCCCAGGACCGAGTTTGGGAAAGGTAACTGCTATCAGGGATCCTTGGGACGTCCCTACCCTAAACCCGAACCTTAACCCTTACCTAACACTTACCTAACCCTTAACTTAACCATTTAAAATGTCAACTTCAATGGGGTAGGGACGTCCCAAGAGTCCCGGATAGCATGGACCGTTTGGGAGACGCTGCCCTAATGTGTGTCAACGTGTATGTGGTGTGTGTTTGTTTAAAATGCAGCAGTGATGGTGTGTTAATGTGTAACCGTGCTAATTGTGTGTGTGTGTGTGTGTGTGTGTGTGTGACAGTGAAGGCAGGGGGGATGAGGATAGTGCAGAAGCACCAGGGAGCGGCTCCACCTGAGACCCCTCCAATCAAAGACGAGGACGAGGACTTTGTGGAGGAGCCCAGGTAACACACACCCTGAACTTTGACCAGTGGCCTCTGCACAGGCCTCTGAACAGCATGCCAGAATACTCTTGCTCCTTTTATTATCAGGACTCACACAGTCCTTGTACCGAATAATGTTTCATTTTTAGAACTGGTGAGAACATTCTACAAACAACCCAATTACCCTCTAATTCACCAAATAACCCGTGATGGGCCGGTAGCGGTACTAGAAGGGAAAACAACCAGATCTGATACTATCTGTTTATTTTCATCCCTTCACTGCCAGTTGTTAACCTGAGGTCCATCTTGTTTTTCTTAGATGGTCGTTATGGCCTATTCTTTAGTGGTTTTTCTGAGCGTGTTTGAGGCTTCATTAATGTCTTCTGTCTGTCTGACGCTATACTGCCTGTTGGATACGCACCCACTAAGTTCCGCTCTGCGTCTCCACTCTTGAGCAATGTCTGTTTATACAGGTGAAATATTCCCACCACGCTACCCGCTCTGTGTGTGTGTGTGTGTGTGTGCGTGCGCGTTTCTTTGTGCGTATGTGCACGCGTGTGAGTGTACTCTGCAAAGACAACTGAACGGTTCAACAACCTGTTGAGTTTTGTGGAATCATTCAAACTCAGCTTGTCTAGTATTTTATTAGGATCACCATTAGTTCCTGCCAAGGCTGCCGCTACTCTTCCTGGGGTCCAGACGGGAACACAACAAAACAATAGTCTACATCATTAATACAATCATACAACACACAAGACATTGTGCACTATACAAATTATTTTTATTTATTATTATTATTATTATTTTTTTTTGGTCATTTAGCAGACGCTCTTATCCAGAGCGACTTACAAGAGCAATTAGGGTTAAGTGCCTTGCTCAAGGGCACATCGACAGATTTTTCACCTAGTCGGCTCGGGGATTAGAACCAGCGACCTTTCGGTTACTGGCACAACGCTCTTACCCACTAAGCTACCTGCCGCCCTTGTGGGGCCTGCTCTGCTCCTTCCACCATTACAAATGTACACTGCTCCACCATTACAAATGTACGCTGCTCCACCATTACAAATGTACAATATAAAATGTACAATATTACAACAATAGAATATTGCGGTGTGTGCTGATGTTGAAGATCCTCTCTTAAGGCCCTTTTAGACCGGTCCTTAGGAGCAAACAGGATCTGTCGTTAGGTCAGGAAAAGTAAAGAAGGCAATTGTTTTAGAGTATTGGAATGCACTCAGCAGGGTGTGACCTCAACTGAGCCTGTCTGGAGAAGACTTCCCTATTTGGGAGTGTAGTAGTCACATGATTCTCTTGACTCTGCAGTGGTCTGACCAACAACAAACTCCCTGTGATCTATTTTTACTGTACCATGTAAAGGAATTACAGTACATACTGTATAATTCTCTATAGTACTCTGGGGGAACGTTTCTCAGAGCGAGACAGACAGACAGACAGAGAGACAGATGGTGGTAGAGGAGGAGAGTGGTTGCTGTGTGATAGCTGGATCACAGAGAGAGGCTTACCTTCCATCCTGGCCTGAAGAGGGAGGCAGCCATAATGGCTCCGGGTCCTCTCTGGAGAGATCGGAGGCGGTTGTGAAAGTGCCCGTGTGAAATGCAGTAGAAACTTGGCTCTAACCCTGGTTCTGGCTCAAGCTGTCACTCATTAATGAGCTAGTTTAGAGTGTGTGCATGTATATCCGTGTGTGTTCACCTGCTCTCGACAGTGGGCAGGTGGATTCTGTGTAGATGTGGAGCGAGGTCGCCAAGGGAACGCCTGTCACATACAATTTAGACATAAGATGGGTGGAGGGATGTGAGTAGAGATGGACAGACCGAGAGGGGGGTAAATGCACTGGGAGAGTGAACCAAGTCAATCTTCACTGTTGAAGCCAGTCAGGAAGTTGACAGTAAAGTTAACAGAGCGTTGTGTCCATGGTCAACTATGCTCTGCCACAAACACTTCCTGGTCTTCTACGACCGGTTGTACCAGTTGGGCGTAAAAAAGTTGGCCTTAAATGCTTGGTCAACATTTTTTGCACAACCAAAAATAAGACTAGTCGTAGCTTCATCGTTCCTGAGATTTGATGCTTCATAATGGTGGTTGCTAGGCAGCGCCCATTACTAGGCTGTTACCATCCTCGTGGCTAAATTTACACCGTTCATAAAGTTTACACTGCCCGTAATGTTCACACTGCCCGTAATGTTCACACTGGCCGTAAAGTGTACACTTCCCGTAAAGCTTACACTTCACCCATCACTTTATAAAGTCCACCATATGCATGTTTTCTTAACCAACTGGATTAATCAATAAATGATTACTGTGGGAATGAATATCACTGAATGACCAAAATATTCAAATAAAGTAGTCTAATGCCATTGAAGGCATATATCACATTTTTTACTTACTGAAACTCCTAAAGTCATCCGTTTTAAAATTATTTAAATAATTTTGCTGCGTGTGGTCAACTATAATTTCAGCACCGTTTTGATTGGAACAGCGCCATCGCTCTGATTTGAGACAAGCATGGGGACTCGTCTCAATAGCTCAATCAATGGCAGATTGTTTTGTTTTCACTGAATCTCCATTTTGATATTTGGTTACAACTACGCTGGAAAAAGTCTGGTCTGCTCATCATTTTTAGTTAATTTTTTACCTTTATTTAACTAGGCAAGTCAGTTAGTCTCTGTGCCACTAGAGATCCTGGTTCGAATCCAGGCTCTTCCGCAGCCGGCCGCGACCGGGAGACTCATGGTCGGCGCACAATTGGCCCAGCGTCGTCCAGGGTAGGGGAGGGAATGGCCGGCAGGGATGTAGCTCAGTTGATAGAGCATGGTGTTTGCAACACCAGGGTTGTGTGTTCGATTCCCACGGGGGGCCAGTATAAAAAAAATATGTATTCACTAACTGTAAGTCGCTCTGGATAAGAGCGTCTGCTAAATGACTAAAATGTAATGTAAATGTTAAGAACAAATACCTATTTACACAATGACGGCCTACCAAAAGGCAAAAGGCCTCCTGCGGAGATACACTACATGGTCAAAAGTATGTGGATTCGGCTATTTCAGCCACACCCGTTGCTGACGCGTGTATAAAATCGAGCACACAGCCATGCAATCTCCATAGACTAGCATTGGCAGTAGAATGGCCCTTACTGAAGAGCTCAGTGACTTTCAATGTGGCACCGTCATAGGATGCCACCTTTCCAACAAGTCAGTTCGTCAAATTTCTGCCCTGCTAAAGCTGACCCGGTCAACTGTAACTGCTGTTATTGTGAAGTGGAAACGTCTAGGAGCAACAACGGCTCAGCCGTGAAGTGGTATGCCACACAAGCTCACAGAATGGGACCGCCAAGTGCAGAAGCGTGTAGCACGTAAAAATCGTCTGTCCTCGGTTGCAACACTCACTACAGTGTTCCAAACTGCCTCTGGAAGCAACGTCCGCACAATAACTGTTTGTCGGGAGCTTCATGAAATGGGTTTGAATTGGAATGCCGACTGCGAGCCAGGCCTAATCACCCAACATCTTAGCTCACTAATGCTCTTGTGGCTGAATGGAAGCAAGTCCCCGCAGCAATATTCCAACATCTAGTGGAAAGCCTTCCCAGAAGACTGCTGTTATAGCAGCAAAGGGAGGATCAACTCCATATTAATGCCCTGATTTTGGAATGAGATGTTCGACAAGCAGGTGTCCACATACTTTGGCCATGTAGTTTATGTGGTTGTCCCGCCTCGCTAGCTTAAGATGAATGGACTAACTGTAAGTCGCTCTGGATAAGAGCGTCTGCTAAATGACTAAAATGTGAAAATGTAGTGGATTATTTTGCTCTTCACTCGCTTGGCTAACAGTAGCTTATATCCCAGCAAAAAGCCATTGAGTTGTCTGTTAATCAATCAATGTGATTTTGTTTCACCGAATCTCCTTCTGTGGGCTATATTTGGTTATTTGATCTCTGGGTGGGCACATAAGTGGAGGTGGTAGCTCATCTATCACTGATCGGACACATGTAGCATGCTATAATGTAGCATAAATCAATTGTATTATTTTGCTATTGACTCACGCATAGGCAACTCCAAAAGCCTGCTGAGGTTGTGAAATATGAACACAAACATCTCTCTCTCACTCTCTCAAAAGATACATAACTATTTCTATATCATATTTTTAAGTTTAAGTAATAATAAATTAAATATATACAGGAAAATAAAAGAAAAAAGAAGTGGACGTCGATCACTTCTCTTGCTGCTCTCTGGTTACTCCACGTAGGCCAGAGTGGACTGCTGTTCTTCATTCACAATTAGCGATTACAGAATGATGCATCGTTCACTTCCTCTCGCTCATCAACTCGCCCAGTCTCCCACATCATACTTTACTTCATTATCTTTCATCTGTTATGTGTCAAATTAGTTTTGGGATGGTTTAGTTTCGAGGCAGTTATCAGGGTGATTATCAACTGGGCACGGCACGTACAACTGTCGGGAGAAGGAGCAGAGCAGGCCCTACTGTCTGGAGAAGGAGGGCAACGGGGGAAAACCATTCCAAAAAATAACATGCCCTCCTAAAAGTGGTTATAACTCCAGTTCTGTTTGTGATATTAAGATTCTATCACCGACAGTGTGTTACATATACTTATTTAAGAAAGGTCAAGCACTGAGGGGGCCATGACTTTAACAATGGCAGAGTAATACCTTTTTGTATTTTTTATTTATGAGCAGTCCAAATGACCTCTTTAGCGGTTCTAGTGTTAAAGCAACTGGGATGTTATTCCATCTACTGAGGTCGGATTGAATTGATTTGAGCGTTCTGTTAAAATATTTGAAATGGGATACGATTGGGATTCCATAAATAGAGAGAGAGTCCTCCATCTGGGTCTTGAGAGACAGTAGGGCTGATTTGGTTAGATTAATTTTATAATTTGAGATTAAGCTGAATTTATCTATGATCTTCAATGCATTTGGTAGCAATTGCGATACATTGTCTAGATATAGTAAAATATTGTCTGCGTATAATGAGATGAAGTGATCAGTAGATTTGAGGGAAACTGGTGTTATTTCCTTCCATTGATTAATTGCCTGGGCCAGGGGCACCATGGATAATAAGAATAGTAAAGGATAATGTTGATCTCCTTGTCTGCTGCTTCTAGTGATAAGTCTCCAGACTCTTCTTCTCTCTGTCGTAGCTGCGCTCCAGTTGACTGACTCAGCGTCTCAATCCCCTAATCTCAGATGAACTAGTCTTCTCACTGATCCCAGATTAACTAGTCTCCTCATTAAACTGAGTGCCTATCAGCGGACTAACACTCCTCATCTGTCTGACTGTCTGTCCCTCTCTCCAAAGATATTTCTCAGAAGTTAAACTCATTTCAAAAGTGATGCCCATCCACTTTAAATGAAGTTGCGCTCATACCAGTGTAGTTACATTGTAATTACTCTAGTAATCACATGTTAACATTACTTGAAGATATGTGTAGGTACTCCAATACCAGTATACTTCAGTGAAGTGGGTCTTTGTCTGTCAGTCATTAGCCTTTGCCGAGTCCCCAACAACCAGTTGTTCCAGTATTCAGTGAAAATGGAAAGAGAGCCTGTGACGACTGTCCCCTCTAAGCTGCTCGAGGGCGCCCAGCTCCCCCCGGGACTGCCCTGCAGAAGAATTATCAGCCCAAGAGAAGCACGAGATTAAACCTCACTCAACTTTCTAGAGTTTTCCCCCTTAGTTAACACTATCAACGTTTCCCTTTTACTGTGGGAATTGTGATAGAACCAACGCAATATTAGCCACTTTCAATGCAACATACCGAAAAACAAAACGAACTATGCAAGATATTTTGTTGTAGGCAGAACGCATCGGAGTAGGATTCTATTGCATTGACAGGCATGACTCAGCCCGTACTCTACACAGACCGGTGCAGCATAAACAATCAGAGCTGCAGTAGGCCTATATGCAAATAGACCATTGCCATATATGGATCTGTGCCATTCACTTTGAGCTGGACTGTGTTTACAGCATGAGCGATCGTGAGTAGATGCGCTTGTTTTGAGATCAAAGCGAGAGTTGCATGTAGCCACGTGTGCACGTTTGTTCATATCCTTTGCTAGTTAGTGAGTTATTAGCCCAGTTATAGATCATTTGCAGTCAGCAATGGGGGAGTGATTGCCAATAGGCAGAGGGTAGCAAAATGTGTCTAATTCTATGTAATAATGGAATGGGAATAATAATGCGTTTTATTTTGTAAAGTGGTTTCTTGCATCAAAAACAACAGCATTTTCAGTCACGTCCACGTCTGAAGGACAAGTGGTTAAAGAGCTTAATGTCAAGCCCACATGTTTTTTGAAAAGTCTCATGGAATGTAGGCCTACATTGAACAACACATTGGCTGCTACTGTAGGCTGAATGGTAGAACAGCTATTTCCATGTAAAAATGATATGGGATGCATTTTCTCCATCGTTTTTTGATGGTCGGCCACTCTGGTAACCCTACGTTATGATCAAATAGCCACAGTAGCCAACTTGACTACTGTCTAAAACTGTAACTTCAAGCGGGTACAGCCTCAGTGTTCACAGTAAACGCTCACTGGAAGTTGCACAGCATTTTCACAACGTTCAAGTTTGTGCTCAGCAGACCTGAAATTTGAGGGAACACTGCCTGTGGAATTGGAAAGAGAGCCTGTGACGCGACTTCCTCTTTTGGACGTTAACAAGGCGACACTCCATCTTAACAACTCCTCCACATTTCTGGATTGATTGAACAGTGCAGAAGAGACCGTTTTTTTTATGCCTGTTAGGTTAGTCAGTCATTAACGTCTTGACAAGGTCGCTGGTGTTGTACCAAGGACGCTAGCTACAATATGTAGGCTACCTTAAGTCTCCCTGTAGCCCTGCCCAAACTTCCAGAGGTGGAGGCTGAGGACAGCATTTTACCTCCGGTAATAGTTCTGCTGTTACACTAGACCGGACTCGTTTCTCATGTCAAGGTCCATGTCCACCTCGGCATAATTCTCTCTCTCTGTGTCTCTCTCTCTCTCTCTGTGTCTCTCTCTCTCTCTGTGTCTCTGTCTCTGTCTCTCTCTCTCTCTCTGTCTCTCTCTCTCTCTCTCTCTCTCTCTCTCTCTCTCTCTCTCTCTCTCTCTCTCTCTCTCTCTCTGTGTCTCTCTCTCTCTCTCTCTCTGTGTCTCTCTCTCTCTCTCTCTCTGTGTCTCTCTCTCTCTCTCTCTGTGTCTCTCTCTCTCTCTCTCTCTGTGTCTCTCTCTCTCTCTCTGTGTCTCTCTCTCTCTCTCTCTCTGTGTCTCTCTCTCTCTCTGTCTCTCTCTCTGTGTCTCTCTCTCTCTCTGTCTCTCTGTCTCTCATATCCTCCCTCTGCTGTGTGAGTTGCAGTGTAGAGCCAGACCAATATTAATGGTAGTCATTTAGCAGGTTGGCAGGCAGGTCCACAGCACTGTGGCTAAGCTCTCTCTCTCTAGCTGCAATCTCTCCCTCTGGAGTTTATACTAGGCCAGGGTGTTCCTTTCCTTAAAACACACACTCACTGTTCAATGGGATCAAACAGAAGCGATTTCTGTTCCTGTCTTTGTAACATCCTGAAAGAGAAACTCCAAAGTCGCTGGTCAGTGTTTTGACATTAACACTGGCATACATTCATTTGGCATTTCATCTCAACAAAATGTGATTTTGTCTCGTCAAAGTATTGACATTGAGATAGAGGTCTGTTTTTGAACCCCTCTCTCTTTCTGTCTCCCTCTAGCCCACCAAAGCCCACCGTGGTCGTTTCAGGAGTGGTTACAAAGGTAAGTGGTTACAAAGGTGTGACCTTGACAGGGTCAGATAGGACGGGGTGGTTCCTAATGTCATGTTAACTCTGGACACACAGATTGTTGCAGAGAGATCCCAGATATCACCTCAGGCAAAATTCGTATTAAACCCCCCCCCCCCACCAACACACACACACACACACATATACACACACACCTTAGCCTACCCTACCCCCCTAGAATATTCTCATTTACCCCCACCCTGCCCCACCCCTTGCCACTCACACGCCATACTTACCCCCCATCTAAGCTCACCCCCCTGGGGTTCCTACTTACTATCTGTACCATTTATCCTCTATCTGTGTGTTATCACACCCGCAGACTGCGAAGGCCCTTTACCTCTCTAGCTCTACCCCCAGTCTTGCCATTTATCCTCCAACACACATGCAGGCTGCGACAGGCCTTAAATAAAGCCTGGTGAACCAGTGAGCAGCTGAAGAGATTACTTTATATTCTCCTACTGAGATGACCTTGGAGAGGGGAGCTACATCTCCCTGATAAAGGCTAGCCTTACCGCATCTGTTGAGGTTTGGTAAACTAGGGGTTAACACTGTCTAAATTCCACTCAATAATATTGCATTCCTTTGGCGAGAGATCTCTCTCTCTCTTTCTCTCAAACCCTAATTTTCTCTCTTTCTCCCTGCTTTACTTGCTTTTCTGGTTGCCAGCGATTTTAATTCTGCGTCATTAAAGTGGCAATATGTAACTTTTTGGGCAACCCAACCAAATTCACATAGAAATCGGAGTTATAGATCTGTCATTCTACTTGAAAGCAAGTCTAAGAAGCGGTAGAGCTGTTCTATGTACGCTATTTCTATGCTTTCCGTTCTCAAGTTTTTTACTTTCGGTTTTGTATACCAAACAGCTGAAACAACAATATTTTTGCTTATGGAAAATATATTTCACAGCGGTTTAGATGGTACAATGATTCTCTACACTATACTATACTGAACAAAAATATAAATGCAACATGTAAAGTGTTCGTCCCATATTTCATGAGCTGTAATAAAATATCCCAGAAATGTCCCATACGCACAAAAAGCTTATTTCTCTCAAATTTTGTGCACAAATTTGTTTACGTCCCTGTTAGTGATAATTTCTCCTTTGCCAAGATAATCCATCCACCTGACAGGTGTGGCATATCAAGAAGCTGATCAAACAGCATGATCATTCCGACTTCTTCACCTGCGGGATTTTCTGAGACCAGCCACCCGGACAGCTGATGAAACGGAAGGGGAAGCTCATCGGTGTGCTCGTCGTCCTCACCAGGGTCTTGACCTGAATGCAGTTGGGCGTCGTAACTGACTTCAGTGGGCAAATGCTCACCTTCGATGGCCACTGGCACACTGGAGAAGTGTGCTCTTCACAGATGAATCCCGTTTTCAACTGTACCGGGCAGATGGCAGACGTTGTGTGGGCGAGCGGTTTGCTGATGTCAACGTTGTAAACAGAGTGCCCCATGGTGGTGGTGGGGTTATGATATGGGCAGGCATAAGCTACGGACAACGAACACAGTCACATTTTATCTATGTCAATTTTTTGTTTGTTTTTCCTTTTGTATGGTACCCCCTTTTTACCCCCAATTTCAATCTTGTCTCATCGCTGCAAATCCCCAACGGGCTCGGGAGACGAAGGTCGAGTCATGCGTCCTCCGAAGCATGACCGCCTTACCGCGCTTCTTAACACCAGACCGCGTAACACGGAAGCCAGCCGCACCAATGTGTCGCAGGAAACACTGTTCAACTGACAATCGAGGTCAGCCTGCAGGAGCCCGACCCACCACAAGGAGTTGCTAGAGCGTGATGAGTCAAGTAAAGCCCCCCTGGCCAAACCCTCCCCTAACCCGGATGATGCTGGGCCAATTGTGCGCCCCCCTATTGGACTCCCGATCACGGCCGGTTGTGATGTTTCCCGGGATTGGGATGCTCTGGATCGACGTGTACAACATTGTGTTCCAGTTCCCGCTAATATCTTGCAACTTCGCACAGCATTGAAGAGGAGTGGGACAACATTCCACAGGCCACAATCAACAGCCTGATCAACTCTATGCAAAGCAGATGTGTTGCATTGCATGAGGCAAATGGTGGTCACACCAGATACTGACTGGTTTTCTGATCCATGCCCCTAGCTTGTTTTTAAGGTATCTGTGAACAACAGATGCATATCTGTATTCCCAGTCATGTCAAATCCATAGATTAGGGCCTAATTAATTTATTTTAATTGACTGATTTCCTTATATGAACTATACAGTGCCTTCGAAAGTATTCAGACCCCTAGACTTTTTTTTCGCATTTTGTTATGTTACCGTACCAGAATTATCTTCATCAATCTAAACACAATACCCCATAATGACGAAGTGAAACAGGTTTCTATACATTTTTGCAAATGTATTAAAAATAAACAACAGAAAGACATTTACATAAGTATTCAGACCCTTTGCTATGAGACTTAGGGAGGTGACCAAGAACCCGATGGTCACTCTGACAGAGCTCCAGAGTTCCTCTGTGGAGATGGGAGAACCCCCCACGCTGACCCTCAACACAGGGGTGTGAGCTTAGTCCCCTCCTGTACTCCCTCTTCACCCACGACTCCAACACCATCAAGTTTACTGACGACACAACGGTGGTATGCCTGATCACCGGCGACGATGAGACGGCCTACAGGGATGAGGTCTGTGACCTGGTAGTGTGGCACCAGAACGAAAACCTCTCCCTCAACATCACTAAGACCAAGGAGATGGACTACAGGAAACAAGGGGCGAGCTTGAAGAATTCTTTAAAGAATAATGTGCAAATATTGTACAATCCAGGTGTGCAATGCTCTTTGAGACTTACCCAGAAAGACTCACAGCTGTGATCGCCACCAAAGGTTATTCTAACATGTATTGACTCAGGGGTGTGAATACGTATGTACATTTCTGTATTTCATTTCAATCAAATTGCAAAATTGGGGGGGGGGGGGGTGAATAGTTATGCACACTCACGTTTTCTGTTTTTTTGTCTTATTGTTTGTTTCACCAACAAACATTTTTTTGCATCTTCAAAGTGGTAGGCATGTTGTATAAATCAAATGATACAAACCCCCCCAAAATCAATTTTAATTTCAGGTTGTAAGGCAACAAAAATAGGAAAAATGCCAAGGGGGGTGAATACTTTCGCAAGCCACTATACATGTCTACCTCTATCGATCCAGTATCCCTGCACATTGTAAATATGGCACTGGAACTGACCCTTTTATATACAGTTGAAGTCAGAACTTTACATACACTTAGGTTGGAGTCATTAAAACTTGTTTTTCAACCACTCCACAAATTATTTTGTTAACAAACTGTAGTTTTGGCAAGTCGGTTAGGACATCTACTTTGTGCATGACACAAGTAATTTTTCCAACAATTGTTTACAGATAGATTATTTCACTTATAATTCACTGTATCACAATTCCAGTGGGTCAGAAGTTTACATACACTAAATTGATTGTGCCTTTTTAAACAGCTTGGAAATTCCAGAAAATTATGACATGACTTTAGAAGCTTCTGATAGGCTAATTGACATCATTTGAGTCAATTGGAGGTGTACCTGTGGATGTATTTCAAGGCCTACCTTCAAACTCAGTACCTCTTTGCTTGACATCATGGGAAAATCTAAAGAAATCAGCCAACACCTCAGAAAAATAATTGTAGACCTCCACAAGTCTGGATCATGCTTGGGAGCAATTTCCAAACGCCTGAAGGTACCACGTTCATCTGTTCAAACAATAGTACGCAAGTATAAACACCATGGGACCACGCAGACGTCATACCGCTCAGGAAGGAGATGAATGTACTTTGGTGCGAAAAGTGCAAATCAATCCCAGAACAACAGCAAAGGACCTTGTGAAGATGCTGGAGGAAACGGGTACAAAAGTATCTATATCCACAGTAAAACGAGTCCTATATTGACATAACCTGAAAGGCCGCTCAGCAAGGAAGAAGCCACTGCTCCAAAACCGCCATAAAAAAGCCAGACTACGGTTTGTAACTGCACATGGGGACAAAGATCGTACTTTTTGGAGAATTGTCCTCTGGTCTGATGAAACAAAAATAGAACTGTTTGGCCATAATGACCATCGTTATGTTTGGAGGAAAAAGGGGGGTGCTTGCAAGCCGGAGAACACCATCCCAACCGTGAAGCACAGGGGTGGCAGCATCATGCTGTGGGGGTACTTTGCTGCAGGAGGGCCTGGTGCACTTCACAAAATAGATGGCATCATGAGGAAGGAAAATTATGTGGATATATTGGAGCAACATCTCAAGACATCAGTCAGGAAGTTAAAGCTTGGTTGCAAATGTGTCTTCTAAATGGACAATGACCACAAGCATACTTCCAAAGTTGTGGCAAAATGGTTTAAGGACAACAAAGTCAAGGTATTGGAGTGGCCATCACAAAGCCCTGACCTCAATCCTATAGAAAATGTGTGGGCAGAACTGAAAATGCGTGTGCGAGCAAGGAGGCCTACAAACCTGACTCAGTTACACCAGCTCTGTCAAGAGGAATGGGCCAAAATTCACCCAACTTATTGTGGGAAGCCTGTGGAAGGCTACCCGAAACGTTTGACCCAAGTTAAACAATTTAAAGGCAATGCTACCAAATACTAATTGAGTGTATGTAAACTTCTGACCCACTGGGAATGTGATGAAAGAAATAAAAGCTGAAATAAATCATTCTCTCTACTATTATTCTGACATTTCACATTCTTAAAATAAAGTGGTGATCCTAATTGACCTAAAACAGGGAATTTGTACTAGGATTAAATGTCAGGAATTGTGAAAAACTGAGTTTAAATGTATTTGGCTAAGGTGTATGTAAACTTCCGACTTCCGTTTGGTTTTCGCCAGGCGTAATGGGACCCATCTCGTCCAAAAAGTTGACTCAAGTTTGCCAAAAAGCACCTGGATGATCATCAAAACTCTTGAAAGAACCTTCTATGGACAGATTATTCAAAAGTATATCTTTTTGGACGACATGGTTCCAGTAATGCCTGGCGAAACTCTGCATTCCACAGTAAGAACATCATACCAAAGGTCAAGCATGGTGGTGTGATGGTTTGGGGATGCTTTGCTGCCTCAGGACTTGCCTTAATAGATTTACATTTTAGTCATTTAGCAGACGCTCTTATCCAGAGCAATTAGGTTTAAGTGCCTTGCTCAAGGGCACATCGACAGATTTTTCACCTAGTCGGCTTGGGGATTAGAACCAGCGACCTTTCGGTTACTGGCACAACGCTCTTAACCACCAAGCTACCTGCCGCCCCATAATAGAAGGAACCATAAATTCTGCTCTGTATCAGAGAATTCTACAGGAGAATGTCAGACCATCCGTCTGTGAGCTGAAGCTGAAGTGCAGCTGGGTCATGCAGCAAGACAATGATCCAAAACACACAATCAAGTCTACATGAAAATTGCTAAAAAACAACAAATTGGAAGTTTTGGAATGGCCTAGTCAAAGTCCAGACCTAATCCCAATTGAGATGTTGTGGCAGGACTTGAAACGAGCAGTTCATGCTTGAAAACCCACACGTCACAGAGTTAAAGCAGTTCTGCATGGAAGAGTGGGCCAAAATTCCTCCACAGCGACGTGAGAGACTGATCAACAACTACAGGAAGCATTTGGTTGGAGTCATTGCAGCTAAAGGTGGCACAACCAGTTATTGAGTGTAAGGGGGCAATTACTTTTTCACACAGGGGAATTGGGTGTTGCATAACTTTGTTTATGAAATAAATGAAATAAATATGTAATTGTTGTGTTATTACTTTATCCAGATGTCTATGAAATATGATCTATAATTAAGCAACAAGGCCAGAGGGGTTGTGGTGTATGGCCAATATATCACGGCTAAGGGCTGTTCTAATGCACGACGCAACGCGGAGGTGCCTTATTGCTATTATAAACTGGTTACCAACGTCATTATAAAATGTTTTGTCATACCTGTGGTATACGGTCTGATATACCACGGCTGTCAGCCAATCAGCATTCAGGGCTCGAACCACCCAGTTTATAATTTACAATATGAGTGAAATATCTTTCCTTCCAAATGTTTTTTAAAATTATTAAGTATGTTAAAAAGCAGCTTTTCTGTGTTGGAATGGTGTGGGCGTATACCGGTCATTAAAAATATTCATGCGAATAGACCACCGATTGGCCAGCTCATCCTCTCTTTGAGATACAAGTTTGAGGTGGGGTTTTTTTTAAGTGTTTTTTTTCTCCAATTAATGCTTTGGCCACAAATACGAATATAGGATGGGTCAACAACATTATTTGGGTATGAGTTAACAGAGTATGAGATTTTCACTGGACAGTTACATTATGACTTTCCGGAACAAACACAACATAGACCATCAACACAGATTTCCCTATAGAGTTTAGACTGTACGCTAGTGACCTGGAGAATTGATACAGACCTTTTATCGTACCAGCTCCAGTTGAGTATAAGGGGGTTCAGAGTGATGAGATGCCCAGATATAGGCTTCCTAACCTGGGTAATGAGGTGTCTGTCATCCCCCTGGCTCCCTGGCTCCTAGGTCTAATAGATCATCTGTCTGAACTGTTTTCAATAGGAGTTATGGTCATAAACTGCATCCATTATCTGACCAAAAAGAGATGGCCTTCATAAACATGGTAAAACACAGACATGGCACGTAAATAAGAGCGTCTGCTAAATGACGTAAATGTAAATGTAAAACACTGCAGTTTTGCCTGTTGTGTTTGCGTGTGTTTGAGTGTGTGTGTGTGTGTCTGCCTGCCTGTGTGTGTGTGTGTGTCTACCTGCCTGTGTGTGTCTGCCTGCCTGTGTGTGTGTGTGTGTCTACCTGCCTGTGTGTGTCTGCCTGCCTGTGTGTGTCTGCCTGCCTGTGTGTGTGTGTGTGTGTTCTCTATATTGCCCTGTTAATCCTTCCTAGGGATTTGAAGCTGGTGAGTCACTCCGAGCCAGCACAACTCTGTTCTCTATAACCTCAGATAATCTGACTTCACTACTGTAACTACACAACTCTGTTCTCTATAACCTCAGATAATCTGACTTCACTACTGTAACTACACAACTCTGTTCTCTATAACCTCAGATAATCTGACTTCACTACTGTAACTACACAACTCTGTTCTCTATAGCCTCAGATAATCTGACTTCACTACTGTAACTACACAACTCTGTTCTCTATAGCCTCAGATAATCTGACTTCACTACTGTAACTACACAACTCTGTTCTCTATAACCTCAGATAATCTGACTTCACTACTGTAACTACACAACTCTGTTCTCTATAACCTCAGATAATCTGACTTCACTACTGTAACTACACAACTCTGTTCTCTATAGCCTCAGATAATCTGACTTCACTACTGTAACTACACAACTTTGTTCTCTATAACCTCAGATAATCTGACTTCACTACTGTAACTACACAACTCTGTTCTCTATAACCTCAGATAATCTGACTTCACTACTGTAACTACACAACTCTGTTCTCTATAACCTCAGATAATCTGACTTCACTACTGTAACTACACAACTCTGTTCTCTATAACCTCAGATAATCTGACTTCACTACTGTAACTACACAACTCTGTTCTCTATAACCTCAGATAATCTGACTTCACTACTGTAACTACACAACTCTGTTCTCTATAACCTCAGATAATCTGACTTCACTACTGTAACTACACAACTCTGTTCTCTATAGCCTCAGATAATCTGACTTCACTACTGTAACTACACAACTCTGTTCTCGATAGCCTCAGATAATCTGACTTCACTACTGTAACTACACAACTCTGTTCTCTATAGCCTCAGATAATCTGACTTCACTACTGTAACTACACAACTCTGTTCTCGATAGCCTCAGATAATCTGACTTCACTACTGTAACTACACAACTCTGTTCTCTATAACCTCAGATAATCTGACTTCACTACTGTAACTACACAACTCTGTTCTCTATAACCTCAGATAATCTGACTTTACTACTGTAACTACACAACTCTGTTCTCTATAACCTCAGATAATCTGATTTTACTACTGTAACTACACAACTCTGTTCTCTATAACCTCAGATAATCTGACTTTACTACTGTAACTACACAACTCTGTTCTCTATAACCTCAGATAATCTGATTTTACTACTGTAACTACACAACTCTGTTCTCTATAACCTCAGATAATCTGACTTTACTACTGTAACTACACAACTCTGTTCTCTATAACCTCAGATAATCTGACTTTACTACTGTAACTACACAACTCTGTTCTCTATAACCTCAGATAATCTGACTTCACTACTGTAACTACACAACTCTGTTCTCGATAGCCTCAGATAATCTGACTTCACTACTGTAACTACACAACTCTGTTCTCTATAACCTCAGATAATCTGACTTCACTACTGTAACTACACAACTCTGTTCTCTATAACCTCAGATAATCTGACTTCACTACTGTAACTACACAACTCTGTTCTCTATAACCTCAGATAATCTGACTTCACTAATGTAACTACACAACTCTGGTCTCTATAGCCTCAGATAATCTGACTTCACTACTGTAACTACACAACTCTGTTCTCTATAACCTCAGATAATCTGACTTCACTACTGTAACTACACAACTCTGTTCTCTATAGCCTCAGATAATCTGACTTCACTACTGTAACTACACAACTCTGTTCTCTATAGCCTCAGATAATCTGACTTCACTACTGTAACTACACAACTCTGTTCTCGATAGCCTCAGATAATCTGACTTCACTACTGTAACTACACAACTCTGTTCTCTATAACCTCAGATAATCTGACTTCACTACTGTAACTACACAACTCTGTTCTCGATAGCCTCAGATAATCTGACTTCACTACTGTAACTACACAACTCTGTTCTCTATAGCCTCAGATAATCTGACTTCACTACTGTAACTACACAACTCTGTTCTCTATAACCTCAGATAATCTGACTTCACTACTGTAACTACACAACTCTGTTCTCTATAGCCTCAGATAATCTGACTTCACTACTGTAACTACACAACTCTGTTCTCTATAGCCTCAGATAATCTGACTTCACTACTGTAACTACACAACTCTGTTCTCGATAGCCTCAGATAATCTGACTTCACTACTGTAACTACACAACTCTGTTCTCTATAACCTCAGATAATCTGACTTCACTACTGTAACTACACAACTCTGTTCTCGATAGCCTCAGATAATCTGACTTCACTACTGTAACTACACAACTCTGTTCTCTATAGCCTCAGATAATCTGACTTCACTACTGTAACTACACAACTCTGTTCTCTATAACCTCAGATAATCTGACTTCACTACTGTAACTACACAACTCTGTTCTCTATAGCCTCAGATAATCTGACTTCACTACTGTAACTACACAACTCTGTTCTCTATAGCCTCAGATAATCTGACTTCACTACTGTAACTACACAACTCTGTTCTCTATAGCCTCAGATAATCTGATTTTACTACTGTAACTACACAACTCTGTTCTCTATAACCTCAGATAATCTGATTTTACTACTGTAACTACACAACTCTGTTCTCTATAACCTCAGATAATCTGACTTCACTACTGTAACTACACAACTCTGTTCTCTATAACCTCAGATAATCTGACTTCACTACTGTAACTACACAACTCTGTTCTCTATAGCCTCAGATAATCTGACTTCACTACTGTAACTACACAACTCTGTTCTCTATAACCTCAGATAATCTGACTTCACTACTGTAACTACACAACTCTGTTCTCGATAGCCTCAAATGCATATTCTAATCTGTTATTTTACCTATACGTACAAGTGATAGACACTACATGGAGGAGCACTAAGGACAGTGTCATGTAAACAGCATCTATAGGGCTCTGGATAAAAACTCTGGAATCAGATTGAGGAAAATATGAAGATTAGAGGTAAAAAAAAAAAAAAATGCATTTCAAGGAATTCTGAGAGATTGTGCTGTGTGCACATTTGTGTGTGTGTGTGTGTGTGTGTGTGTGTGTGTGTGTGTGTGTGTGTGTGTGTGTGTGTGTGTGTGTGTGTGTGTGTGTGTGTGTGTGTGTGTGTGTGTGTGTGTGTGTGTGTGTGTGTGTGTGTGAACGCCTGTATTCTGTAACACAGCTGTACTTAGGGTCTGTGTGGTTGTGTTCCCAGGGCGATAAGGACTTCACCCCGGCTGCAGCCCAGGTAGCTCACCAGAAGCCCCAGCCGTCTATCACCAAGATGCCCCAGAACCAGCACCTCACTCAGCACATCCATCAGCCCCGCAAGTGAGGCTACCGCCAAGCTTACCCTCCCTCCACTAACTCTGCTACCACTGGCCCTGCAAGTAATCACCCCAAACACAGATCTACGATCAGTTTTGTGTTTAGTCCCGCCAACGCTTAAGTAAAGATTTGAGGAAGGGAAGTTGATCCTAGATCTGTGCCTAAGGGAAAGCCAACGCAATGTCCTCAATGGACCACAGCAGCCTACCGACCAACCAATCACAAGCCAGAGATGAGCTCAAGCTCCCGCCTTCCCGCCACAATTGTCCTCACAGACCAAAGTAGCCAGAAAGCAGATTCTTAAGCCTGCAACCCACCAATTATGTGCCAGAAAGCAAACTGAAGGAAACCGTGTGGAACCATAGAAACAGAAATCAACTAATCAAAGAACTACATAACCCAATCAATCAAGCATGCACCCAATCACCATAAGTGCTCAGGTTACCAGGGCAACCCCTGTTAAGCATTCCATATGATTTCATCTCTTCCTCGTTCTGAGGTTCTTAGTTCATAGAAAGTTGTCATCATAGAGAATGACAGAGGCCTCTAGGGGCCAAAAGGCTGTATTAACATGGGCAGAGCCATTGAGGGCTTCCACCATTTTAATGTAGTCAACTGGGTGGGACTTCCAACTTCATTGGTTGATCCCTCCTGGTGACCATGTTGGAGTCATGTCCAACCGCGTCATCAGGAAGGATCAGCCACACCATTCCCTTTTATGCACACACAACACACACACACCATTTAAACACACACACACCATTCCCTTTTATGTCAAGTGTCGTTCATGTCAGCACTACATTTCAGGGTTCCAGGTAAAGAAACTGTTTGCCAAGAAAGAGTAAAGAGTTTATTTAATAAAGTTTAAAGAAGGATTTTTAGTTTATAAAGTGTACAAATCCTTCGTCTGTGACTGGACTTAGGCATTAGGTGTGGTTGTCATAATAAATAAAGATGTAACTTTAAAGTCATTGTTTTATGTCTTCAATGTTACTGCATGTATTATGTCATTTTGTATTGTCCATGAACAAACGTTGTGTATTAACCTTAGTGATCTGCATATACACTAATATTATACACATACCATAATATTATACTACACACCATAATATTATACTACACACCATAATATTATACTACACACCATAATATTATACTACACACCATAATATTATACTACACACACCATAATATTATACGGCAGGTAGCTTAGTGGTTAAGAGCGTTGTGCCAGTAACCGAAAGGTCGCTGGTTGTAATCCCTGAGCCGACTAGATGAAAAATCTGTCGATGTGCCCTTGAGCAAGGCACTTAACCCTAATTGCTCATGTAAGTTGCTCTGGATAAGAGCGTCTGCTAAATGACTAAAATGTAAATGTAAAAATGTATACTACACACCATAATATTATACTACACACCATAATATTATACTACACACCATAATATTATACTACACACACCATAATATTATACTACACACACCATAATATTATACTACACACACCATAATATTATACTACACACCATAATATTATACTACACACCATAATATTATACTACACACACCATAATATTATACTACACACACCATAATATTATACTACACACACCATAATATTATACTACACACCATAATATTATACTACACACACCATAATATTATACTACACACCATAATATTATACTACACACACCATAATATTATACTACACACACCATAATATTATACTACACACCATAATATTATACTACACACACCATAATATTATACTACACACACCATAATATTATACTACACACACCATAATATTATACTACACACACCATAATATTATACTACACACACCATAATATTATACTACACACCATAATAGTATACTACACACCATAATATTATATTACACACCATAATATTATACTACACACACCATAATATTATACTACACACACCATAATATTATACTACACACCATAATATTATACTACACACCATAATATTATACTACACACCATAATATTATACTACACACCATAATATTATACTACACACACCATAATATTATACTACACACCATAATATTATACTACACACCATAATATTATACTACACACCATAATATTATACTACACACACCATAATATTATACTACACACCATAATATTATACTACACACCATAATATTATACTACACACCATAATATTATACTACACACCATAATATTATACTACACACCATAATATTATACTACACACCATAATATTATACTACACACACCATAATATTATACTACACACCATAATATTATACTACACACCATAATATTATACTACACACCATAATATTATACTACACACACCATAATATTATACTACACACCATAATATTATACTACACACCATAATATTATACTACACACACCATAATATTATACTACACACACCATAATATTATACTACACACCATAATATTATACTACACACCATAATATTATACTACACACACCATAATATTATACTACACACCATACTATTATACTACACACCATAATATTATACTACACACCATAATATTATACTACACACCATAATATTATACTACACACCATAATATTATACTACACACACCATAATATTATACTACACACACCATAATATTATACTACACACACCATAATATTATACTACACACCATAATAGTATACTACACACCATAATATTATATTACACACCATAATATTATACTACACACACCATAATATTATACTACACACACCATAATATTATACTACACACCATAATATTATACTACACACCATAATATTATACTACACACCATAATATTATACTACACACCATAATATTATACTACACACACCATAATATTATACTACACACCATAATATTATACTACACACCATAATATTATACTACACACCATAATATTATACTACACACACCATAATATTATACTACACACCATAATATTATACTACACACCATAATATTATACTACACACCATAATATTATACTACACACCATAATATTATACTACACACACCATAATATTATACTACACACCATAATATTATACTACACACCATAATATTATACTACACACCATAATATTATACTACACACACCATAATATTATACTACACACACCATAATATTATACTACACACACCATAATATTATACTACACACCATAATATTATACTACACACACCATAATATTATACTACACACCATACTATTATACTACACACCATAATATTATACTACACACCATAATATTATACTACACACCATAATATTATACTACACACCATAATATTATACTACACACCATAATATTATACTACACACACCATAATATTATACTACACACACCATAATATTATACTACACACACCATAATATTATACTACACACACCATAATATTATACTACACACCATAATAGTATACTACACACCATAATATTATATTACACACCATAATATTATACTACACACACCATAATATTATACTACACACACCATAATATTATACTACACACCATAATATTATACTACACACCATAATATTATACTACACACCATAATATTATACTACACACACCATAATATTATACTACACACCATAATATTATACTACACACCATAATATTATACTACACACCATAATATTATACTACACACCATAATATTATACTACACACCATAATATTATACTACACACCATAATATTATACTACACACACCATAATATTATACTACACACCATAATATTATACTACACACCATAATATTATACTACACACACCATAATATTATACTACACACCATAATACTCACCACCTTCCGGAGACATTTGAAACCCCACCTCTTTAAGGAACACCTGGGATAGGATAAAGTAATCCCCCCCCCCCCCAAAAAAATATAAAAAAAAAAATAGTATAATTGTAAAGTGGTTATCCCACTGGCTATAGGGTGAATGCACCAATTTGTAGTCGCTCTGGTTAAGAGCGTCTGCTAAATGACGTAAATGTGCCCTTGAGCAAGGCACTTAACCCTAATTGCTCCTGTAAGTCGCTCTGGATAAGAGCGTCTGCTAAATGACTAAAATGTAAAATGTAAATAATATTATACTACACAACATAATATTATACTACACACCATAATATTATACTACACACCATAATATTATACTACACACACCATAATATTATACTACACACCATAATATTATACTACACACCATAATATTATACTACACACACCATAATATTATACTACACACCATAATATTATACTACACACCATAATATTATACTACACACCATAATATTATACTACACACACCATAATATTATACTACACACCATAATATTATACTACACACTATAATATTATACTACACACCATAATATTATCTCCCCCCTCCCCTCTCTCTACTCTCCCCTGCTTCCCCCCTCCCTCTCTCTACTCTCCCCCTCCCTCCCCTCTCTCTACTCTCCCCTGCCTCCCCCTTCCCCTCCCTCTCTCTACTCTCGCCTGCCTCCCCCTTCCCCTCCCGCTCTCTGCCCTACTTTACCTCAACCACATTGCCTATAGCTGTCCAGTCCTCTCACATCTACATAAGGTGCTAAGTAGCTAGAGGTTGTGGGAAAGAAGTGCAGGAAAGAGAGGTGTTTAGAAGGAAAGGGAGAAGTGTTGTGTCTGTTCTTGCTCCCCCTCCCCCCTTGACCACTCACTGTCTCTGGACCAGGAGTTAGCACACATTGTTGTGTCAGACAGCATTAGCTCACTAGACCAGGTGAGTCCTGGGATGATACGATACAAGCTAGCAAAAGCATTACACTACCAGATCAGCTGTGCTATTATAATTCCCCAAATAATACATTTCAAATGTATATTTTGTCGTGCACGTTTTGACATGTCCTTGTAGGGTTTATGTATGATTGAGTGCTTCTGTTGATTTGAACAATAATACCCTACTTTTGAACTAATTATATGATGTTGTTTTAGCTAGTGTTACCATCAGCCCTCCAGGCTCTATGCCAGTTTATTGTATACATGTTAGCTTCTATCACCTGGTGGTGTGCTACGTGACATTAGCATCTGCCTGTGCATGGGATCTCTAGTCAGGTACACGCATGTTCGCGCTCATACACACACACACACACACAGACGCGCATGGGCTCAGGTAAACACAAAAACACACTTGTGGTCCTCTATCATATCTCTATCATATCTCTATCATATCTCTATCATATCTCTATCATATCTCTATCATCGCTCTATCATATCTCTATCATATCTCTATCATATCTCTATCATATCTCTCTATCATATCTCTATCATATCTCTATCATATCTCTATCATCTCTCTATCATCTCTCTATCATCTCTCTATCATATCTCTATCATATCTCTATCATATCTCTATCATCTCTCTATCATCTCTCTATCATATCTCTATCATATCTCTATCATATCTCTATCATATCTCTATCATCTCTCTATCATATCTCTATCATATCTCTATCATATCTCTATCATATCTCTATCATATCTCTATCATCGCTCTATCATATCTCTATCATATCTCTAATATCTCTATCATCGCTCTACAAGCCAGTTTATATTGTTGGTGAACACATAGGATCCAAAATGGCATCAGGACTCCTCAGACTTCCCGCTGTTAACCCCCTAATCCAAACTCTAGCTTCATCTCTACATCCCGGTTCAACCCTAACCCTAACCCTTAGCTTCATCTCTACATCCCGGTTCAACCCTAACCCTAACCCTTAGCTTCATGTCCACATCACGGTTCAACCCTAACCCTAACCCTTAGCTTCATGTCCACATCACGGTTCAACCCTAACCCTAACCCTTAGCTTCATGTCCACATCACGGTTCAACCCTAACCCTAACCCTTAGCTTCATGTCCACATCACGGTTCAACCCTAACCCTAACCCTTAGCTTCATGTCCACATCACGGTTCAACCCTAACCCTAACCCTTAGCTTCATGTCCACATCACGGTTCAACCCTAACCCTAACCCTTAGCTTCATCTCTACATCCCGGTTCAACCCTAACCCTAACCCTTAGCTTCATCTCTACATCCCGGTTCAACCCTAACCCTAACCCTTAGCTTCATGTCCACATCACGGTTCAACCCTAACCCTAACCTCAACCCTAACCTTGCCTTTGACCCTAGCCGTGAAAGCGATTACAACAGTCTCTCTCTGGTCAAGGCCTGCATGTTTCTTTCCACAGGGCTATCTGATAGGGTGACTGTAGGTGACCTCGACACAGACCTCTGATACTGATACTATGTCCTAATACTCTTCTTTCCCTTCATGAGCACTGATACCGAAGGACTAAATACTGGATAAAATAGTTGTCATGCTTATTTCTAAAGCCTTATCATGGCCATTTTCTAAATCAGTGATTATATGTTTGTCTTTTCATAGTGAGAGTGAATTTTGCCTGGTCTGCAGTACCCCTGTCCCCCAGCAGAGTGTGCCAGTCTGAGTTTCCCAGCCCTGCTATGCGTTTGGGAATGGTTAACGATTGGATTTTGGCTAATCTCATCCTAGATATGCGGTTAGGAGGTGGATTTGCAGAGGGAGATTTGCCAGGCTGACAGAATTGCTGACCACGTCTCAGGGTTTATAATCTCAGGTGATTATCTCAGACCGCTTCTGTTCATAACAGTGATCTCAATATTATTTTATGGATCTCTGTCTACAGCCTATCCCTCTCCCTTCATAACAATGGGTTTTACATGACTGTTTTCACTGGTACTTCCAGTGCCTTCAGAAAGTATTTATACCCCTTGAGTTATTCTTTTTTTTAAAAAGTGTTACAGCCTGAATTAAAATGGATTAACTGTTTTAAAGTCACCATTAGCCTCATGGTGAAATCCCTGAGCTAGGAAGAGCGTCTGTATATTTGTAGTGACTGTGTGTATTGATAAAACATCCAAAGTGTAAATAATAACTTCACCATGCTGAAAGGCATATTCAGGCTGCTTATTTTTTACCCATCTTCCAATAGCTGCCCTTCTTTGCGAGGCATTGGAAAACCTCCCTGGTCTTTGTGGTTAAATTTGTGTTTGAAATTCTTTGCTCGGCTGAGGTACAGAGTGTACAGAGATGAGGTAGTCATTCAAAAATCATGTTAAGCACTATTATTGCACACAGAGTGAGTCCATCCAATTTATTATGTGACTTGTTAAGCAAATTCTTACTCTTGAACTTATTTATGCTTGCCATAACAAAGGGGTTGAATACTTATTGACTCAAGACATTTCAGCTTTTCATTTTTAAATAATTTTAAAAATATATCAAAAAACAATCATTCCACTTGGACATAATGGGGTATTGTGTGTAGGCCAGTGACACAAAATCTCAATTTAATCTATTTTAAATTCACGCTGTAACGCAACAAAATGTGGAAAAAGTAAAATGGTGTGAACACTTTCTGAAGGCCTGCATCAGGAAACTTTGCAGCTGGTACTTATCAGTAAGCTATGCACCTGGTACTTATCGGGAAACTATGCACCTGGTACTTATCAGTAAACTATGCACCTGATAGTTATCGGGAAACTATGCACCTGGTACTTATCGGGAAACTATGCACCTGGTACTTATCGGGAAACTATGCACCTGGTACTTATCAGGAAACTATGCACCTGGTACTTATCGGGAAACTATGCACCTGGTACTTATCGGGAAACTATGCACCTGGTACTTATCGGGAAACTATGCACCTGGTACTTATCAGGAAACTATGCACCTGGTACTTATCAGGAAACTATGCACCTGGTACTTATCAGGAAACTATGTGATACATTTTTTACGTTTCAGAAAGAGTCACTCACCCTCACAGACACAAACAGTAGAGCGCATTGCAATCCAGTTGTGTTTTTATTCACCATAAACAAGAACATTGTAGAATACATGACCTGGATATTGCTGGTCCCCTTCTGGTTCCATTACCACTCAAACAAACATACATACAAACCATGTGAATCCGTTTTGTGAATTCGTACAACAGTGTGGCTTCCTGAGAGAAGTGTACACTTGTTCAATAAATATATATTTTTTTTAATTACTCGTATAAGCAGAGAGTTTAGAGAGTTTCATCCATATTCAGTCCATTCCTTTTAAATCCATGAGGGGCAGCGAACCAGTGCACACTTGGGCAGACACAGAATTGACCTGGAGTGTTTGTGATATGTCTGGGGGCGAGTCGAAATATGCATTTCCAAATGTTCCGTTTCAGAATACCTCCCTTGAGGCAGCATTTTAGTTTTACACTCCTGCTGCCTAGCTTGCTCCATTTATTTACATAAAATATTTTTGGCCCAACCACTGCCCCCCCGGTAACTCCATAGCAACTTATCACCATGGCTATTAGACACGTTTAAAGATGGCACTTAAAGCCTGTATTGTCTTTGGGGTTCTCACTGTGAAATTGTCTTCTCTTCAATTCCTACCATAATAATATTATATTATATTATATCAAGGCTTTCCAGTTGCTATTTGTGTTCCTACCTCCTGGCTATTATTTTCATCGATTATATTCTATTCAATTTCTCAACCAAGAATACACATAAGTGTTTGTAATAAGCACACGATGAAGGTGCTCATTGATGCTGATCTGAGGTCAGTGTAGCAATACTTTGATCTCATTCATAACATGTAAACGTTTCAGGATATAGTTCCAGTTTTCCCCCACATGATAGATAATATTGCTCTAAGACTTTTTTTCATTCACATTCTCAAAATATGCCTACTTTAGTAGAAAATTAAAAGTTTATGTATAGTATACTCATAATAAAAAATACCTGATGAGGTACAATCTATATGCAAAATACATTCACAGAATTAAAAAAGCTTTCAAAAAGCCAATATAAAGTAGCCGCCATTTCAACATATCAAAGCACAGTGCCTATCTAAAAATAAACATATTGTTCAGTCAAATGCCTTTGGTTACAAAATAAAGCTTATCATATGTGTATCTCTGACGATAAGTCAGTTTGACTTGCTGGTAGGCTTACTCAATGGTTTTATAGGATCCACAATATTTTAACCCTTTATAGCGTATAGTGTCGTCATTTTAGGCAATAACGTTTCAATTTGTGATGTGTAAGATATATTAGTGAGACATGATCTGTCCACAGTCAGGTCATATGGGTTTGTAACCTGGGTGAGTGCCAGGTAATACAGAAATCACACTATAAAAATACTGCAGATTTTATAAATAAAATGCATTACAAAATAAAGCACTGTGACTTACTCCCCCCAAAAGCTAATAAATAGGAAAATAAGACATCAAACATTTCAAGTATCAAACCCCCTCTGAACTGCTACCTAGGCAACAGTGGAGGACAGGGTGGAGTGACATCACTTCCTCTTCCTGGCAGCCAGGTGCCGTTTCGTGGCCACCTCCACCCTCCTCCTCTCTGCCTCCTCCGCTCTCTTCCTCTCCTCCTTCAGTTCTTTATACCTCCACTTGGGGAGCTGCAGGAAGTTGCCCCCTCCGTCTTTAAAGCTGCTCTTCCTGTGGACCCTCTCAGGTTCATAGGTTGGCGTTGGGGCCTTAGAGATTCTCACCTTGGGAATGGACAGCCCCGGCCGCACACTGCTACGCCTCACCATACCCAGGGGCAGCAGGCTAGTCTTCCGCAGGGCCATGGAGGAAGAGGCCCCAGCCCCAGACACCGTACCCAGGGTAGGGTTAGCCGTGGTGGGGTTTTTGTTCTGCTGCGGCAGGCTGGACCGCCGGCCCTTTGGAGGTTTGGGCACCAGAGTGACCCGTGAGTTCTGGAAGAGTTTGCGGTGGTTGTCGAGCCTCTCAGGGTTCTGGGTTTTCAGTTCTTTGGCCCGTTGGCGTCGGAGGATCTCTGGGACGGAGTAGCGACGTTTACCCACGCAGGGCGGGCTTGCCGGACACACCTGAAGAGCAAGTACAAACAGGTATATATAAGAGGGAGTGGGGGTGAGCAATGAGAACATAAAGACAGAGAGAGAGAATGAGAGAGAAAGAGGTTAAATACAGTAGAAGTGAGAGGAATGTTTCTAACTCACCGTGGAACAAGCCATCGCCACGAAGGGGCTCCCCAGAGCTGTTGTCACGGTGACTAGGTGATCTAAGACTCCTTCGTCGTCAGGCTCTGTGATGTTAGCGAATGTCAGAGCATTCCGTATTGTGTCTGATATATACTGCATACAGCCTCGAGGCTCCCGGGCCTTAGATACTAAAGAAGCCAGCTGGGGCCACTCTGAACTGGAATACAATACAATTACATGAATATAATGATTTAGCTAGTAATAGTAGTAGTACTGTATGAAGTATGTCTAGCTACCACAGCCTCAGGGCTCTGGGCCTTAGCTATTAGAGACACCAGCTGGGACCACTCTGGACTGGAACAATTATATCAGATTAGGAAATAATACGATTAGAAGAATAACAATATGAAATTATATCGATGACATCGTATAATGATAATTAGAGTCGTTTTCATCATCACCACCATCATCATCATCACCATCATCATCATCATCATCAAGTTTAGTCCACCTGTATGCGTCACACAGTTGATAAGGACAGGGTCTGGAGTGGAGGCGTGTCATGGCCCAGGCGGTGTCGTAGCGTCCTGTGAAAAACGCCCACTCTCTGGAGGTCAGCTGACGACCAAAGTCCCTCGCCTCCATGTCAGCTCCTTATAGAGGAGACAGAGAGGAGGAGATGGAGGAGAGAGGAGGGGAGAGAGGAGAGGGAGGAGAGAGGAGGATAGAGAGGAAAGGAGAAAAATGTATGACGACATCCTTCAGATGTCACATTGCACCCTACTGGTAGATGTCATTTCTGCTTTAAGTTACTGTTTGAAGTTAAATATTATTGAAATATAAATGATCAAATATATGTTAAAGTTAATTTGTTTGTCCATCTGTGTAATTACCTGCTAGCATCAGGGCTCGTACACACTCCACCCTGCCCTGCATAGCAGCCTTCATCAGAGCAGTGAAACCATGGCAGTTCCTCCTCTCTATGTCCAGACCAGGGAAGTAGTTCAACAGGTAGTTACTGATCATTATGTGACCTGGAGGGAGGGTGGGGGGAGAGAGGGGGGGTGGAGAGGGGGAGGGAGGGAGAGAGGGGGGAGGGGGGGGGAGGGAGGGAGGGGGAAGAGAGAGGGGGGGGGGGAGAGGGAGGGGGGGGAGAGAGAGGAGGGGGGGAGAGAGGGGGGGGGGGGAGAGAGGGAGGGGGGGGAGAGAGAGAGAGAGAGAGAGAGAGAGAAGAGAAAGAGAGAGAGAGAGCCTTGTGAACCTTTTTGAAATGGCAGTGTCTGTGTGTGTGCATGCGTGTGTGTGTATATCTGTGGGTTTGTGTGTGTCCTACCTGCCTGTGCAGCTGTGATGAGGGCGGTATTCCCCTCCGTGTCCTGCCAGTTGACATCCAGGTGACAACACTGAGCCAACGCTATGACAACGTCAACATAACCCTGGTAACACGCTACCATCAACCCCGTCTGAGAGAGAGAGAGAGAGAGAGAGAGAGAGAGAGAGAGAGAGAGAGAGAGAGAGAGAGAGAGAGAGAGAGAGAGAGAGAGAGAGAGAGAGAGAGAGAGAGAGAGAGAGAGAGAGAGAGAGAGAGAGAGAGAGAGAGAGAGAGAGAGAGAGAGAGAGAGAGAGAGAGAGAGAGAGAGAGAGAGAGAGACTGTTTAAAAGGCTACCTCAGACACGGACGGTCACAAGTGTTTTACTGTTCTGTCTTCTACAGCTCTGATTCTCCCTCCCACCCTGTAGCACTGGGGTGGTTACTCCTGTTCCGGGAAGGCCTGTGTGTGTGTGTGTGTGTGTGTGTGTGCGCGCGTGCGTACATGCTTTCAGGCGTTTGTGTGCCTCCATGCCTGCCTGCATGTAAAAGGTGGTTCCTGAATAGACCCATCTAGTTGACAGTACTAGGAGATGTATGAAGATGGCTGCATGAGAAGTTCTGTTCTGATGCTTAACTGGGGAAACATCATATGAGATCCAAGCCAGTGTCAATGAGGTTAGACAACAACGGGAGGCCTGTATGTACGGTCCAAAACCAATATCATACAGTCAACATTAAATCAGTTTTGTTTGCTGTTAAAAGATGAGTGGAGAGAGACAAAGGAGAGGAGAGGAGATGGAGAAAGAGAAAGGATAGAAGAGGTATTGGGAACAAAGGAGAGGGGTAAAGGACAGCAGAAGGGCAGCAGGTAGCCTAGCGGTTAGAGAGGCGAGCCAGCAACCGGAGGGTTGTCAGTTTGAATCCTGGGTCTGACTGTGGAAATAATCTGTTGGGAAGTGAGCTGGCAACTGGAGGGTTGTCAGTTTGAATCCTGGGTCTGACTGTGGAAATAATCTGTTGGGAAGTGAGCTGGCTGCTGGTGTCAAATCCTAGATGCCATCGACTGCCATTGTGCCCTTGAGCAAGGGACTTAACCCCCCACACCAACTGCTTTATGGGCACCCAGTGTGGCAGTCCTCTGCTCCAACCTCTATATGTATGTAACAGTCTCCTGCTCCAAACTTTATATGTATGTAACAGTCCCCAGCTCCAACCTCTATATGTATGTAACAGTCCCCAGCTCCAACCTCTATATGTATGTAACAGTCCCCTGCTCCAACCTCTATATGTATGTAACAGTCCCCTGCTCCAACCTCTGTATGTATGTAACAGTCCCCTGCTCCAACCTCTATATGTATGTAACAGTCCCCTGCTCCAACCTCTATATGTATGTAACAGTCCCCTGCTCCAACCTCTATATGTATGTAACAGTCCCTGCTCCAACCTCTATATGTATGTAACAGTCCCCTGCTCCAACCTCTATATGTATGTAACAGTCCCCTGCTCCAACCTCTATATGTATGTAACAGTCCCCTGCTCCAACCTCTATATGTATGTAACAGTCCCCTGCTCTAACCTCTATATGTATGTAACAGTCCCCTGCTCCAACCTCTATATGTATGTAACAGTCCCCTGCTCCAACCTCTATATGTATGTAACAGTCCCCTGCTCCAGCCTCTATATGTATGTAACAGTCCCCTGCTCCAACCTCTATATGTATGTAAGAGTCCCCTGCTCCAACCTCTATATGTATGTAACAGTCCCCTGCTCCAACCTCTATATGTACAGTGGGGAAAAAAAGTATTTAGTCAGCCACCAATTGTGCAAGTTCTCCCACTTAAAAAGGTGAGAGAGGCCTGTAATTTTCATCATAGGTACACGTCAACTATGACAGACAAAATGAGAAAAGAAAATCCAGAAAATCACATTGTAGGATTTTTAATGAATTTATTTGCAAATTATGGTGGAAAATAAGTATTTGGTCAATAACAAAAGTTTCTCAATACTTTGTTATATACCCTTTGTTGGCAATGACACAGGTCAAACGTTTTCTGTAAGTCTTCACAAGGTTTTCACACACTGTTGCTGGTATTTTGGCCCTTTCCTCCATGCAGATCTCCTGTAGAGCAGTGATGTTTTGGGGCTGTCGCTGGGCAACACAGACTTTCAACTCCCTCCAAAGATTTTCTATGGGGTTGAGATCTGGAGACTGGCTAGGCCACTCCAGGACCTTGAAATGCTTCTTACGAAGCCACTCCTTCGTTGCCCGGGCGGTGTGTTTGAGATCATTGTCATGCTGAAAGACCCAGCCATGTTTCATCTTCAATGCCCTTGCTGATGGAAGGAGGTTTTCACTCAAAATCTCACGATACATGGCCCCATTCATTCTTTCCTTTACACGGATCAGTCGTCCTGGTCCCTTTGCAGAAAAACAGCCCCAAAGCATGATGTTTCCACCCCCATGCTTCACAGTAGGTATGGTGTTCTTTGGATGCAACTCAGCATTCTTTGTCCTCCAAACACGACGAGTTGAGTTTTTACCAAAAAGTTCTATTTTGGTTCCATCTGACCATATGACATTCTCCCAATCCTCTTCTGGATCATCCAAATGCACTCTAGCAAACTTCAGACGGGCCTGGACATGTACTGGCTTAAGCAGGGGGACACGTCTGGCACTGCAGCATTTGAGTCCCTGGCGGCGTAGTGTGTTACTGATGGTAGGCTTTGTTACTTTGGTCCCAGCTCTCTGCAGGTCATTCACTAGGTCCCCCCGTGTGGTTCTGGGATTTTTGCTCACCGTTCTTGTGATCATTTTGAACCCACTGGGTGAGATCTTGCGTGGAGCCCCAGATCGAGGGAGATTATCAGTGGTCTTGTATGTCTTCCATTTCCTAATAATTGCTCCCACAGTTGATTTCTTCAAACCAAGCTGCTTACCTATTGCAGATTCAGTCTTCCCAGCCTGGTGCAGGTCTACAATTTTGTTTCTGGTGTCCTTTGACAGCTCTTTGGTCTTGGCCATAGTGGAGTTTGGAGTGTGACTGTTTGAGGTTATGGACAGGTGTCTTTTATACTGATAACAAGTTCAAACAGGTGCCATTAATACAGGTAACGAGTGGAGGACAGAGGAGCCTCTTAAAGAAGAAGTTACAGGTCTGTGAGAGCCAGAAATCTTGCTTGTTTGTAGGTGACCAAATACTTATTTTCCACCATAATTTGCAAATAAATTCATAAAAAATCCTACAATGTGATTTTCTGGATTTTTTTTCCTCAATTTGTCTGTCATAGTTGACGTGTACCTATGATGAAAATTACAGGCCTCTCTCATCTTTTTAAGTGGGAGAACTTGCACAATTGGTGGCTGACTAAATACTTTTTTCCCCACTGTATGTAACAGTCCCCTGCTCCAACCTCTATATGTATGTAACAGTCCCCTGCTCCAACCTCTATATGTATGTAACAGTCCCCTGCTCCAACCTCTATATGTATGTAACAGTCCCCTGCTCCAACCTCTATATGTATGTAACAGTCCCCTGCTCCAACCTCTATATGTATGTAACAGTCCCCTGCTCCAACCTCTATATGTATGTAACAGTCCCCTGCTCCAACCTCTATATGTATGTAACAGTCCCCTGCTCCAACCTCTATATGTATGTAACAGTCCCCAGCTCCAACCTCTATATGTATGTAACAGTCCCCTGCTCCAACCTCTATATGTATGTAACAGTCCCCTGCTCCAGCCTCTATATGTATGTAACAGTCCCCTGCTCCAACCTCTATATGTATGTAACAGTCCCCTGCTCCAACCTCTATATGTATGTAACAGTCCCCTGCTCCAACCTCTATATGTATGTAACAGTCCCCTGCTCCAACCTCTATATGTATGTAACAGTCCCCTGCTCCAACCTCTATATGTATGTAACAGTCCCCTGCTCCAACCTCTATATGTATGTAACAGTCCCCTGCTCTAACCTCTATATGTATGTAACAGTCCCCTGCTCCAACCTCTATATGTATGTAACAGTCCCCTGCTCCAACCTCTATATGTATGTAACAGTCCCCTGCTCCAACCTCTATATGTATGTAACAGTCCCCTGCTCCAGCCTCTATATGTATGTAACAGTCCCCTGCTCCAACCTCTATATGTATGTAACAGTCCCCTGCTCCAACCTCTATATGTATGTAACAGTCCCCTGCTCCAACCTCTATATGTATGTAACAGTCCCCTGCTCCAACCTCTATATGTATGTAACAGTCCCCTGCTCCAACCTCTATATGTATGTAACAGTCCCCTGCTCCAACCTCTATATGTATGTAACAGTCCCCTGCTCCAACCTCTATATGTATGTAACAGTCCCCTGCTCCAACCTCTATATGTATGTAACAGTCCCCTGCTCCAACCTCTATATGTATGTAACAGTCCCCTGCTCCAACCTCTATATGTATGTAACAGTCCCCTGCTCCAACCTCTATATGTATGTAACAGTCCCCTGCTCCAACCTCTATATGTATGTAACAGTCCCCTGCTCCAACCTCTATATGTATGTAACAGTCCCCTGCTCCAACCTCTATATCTAGGTGCGTCTTTCGGCGGTTGGGATAAAGCAGTAGTCACATTTTGGTTGGTAACTGTTTATAATTTACGAATAAAGTCTCCTCTTAATCTTAGTCTTAAAAGAAAACCAGAAGGAGTGCAGGTCCCGAGGGCCTGCCTAACACTTATAATCCTGACTGAGATGGAGCGTGCTTTAGCCTGTATTAACTTGCAATCAAGATTAATGAGAGGTGATGGTTTAAACAACAGGTCAAGCGTTTGCATGTATGTATGTATGTATGTACGTGTGTGTGTGTGTGTGTGTGTGTGTGTGTGTGTGTGTGTGTGTGTGTGTGTGTGTGTGTGTGTGTGTGTGTGTGTGTGTGTGTGTGTGTGTGTGTGTGTGTGTGTGTGTGTGTGTGTGTGTGTGTGTGTGTGTGTGTGTGTGTGTGTGTGTGTGTGTGTGTGTGTGTGTGTGTGTGTGTGTGTGTGTGTGTGTGTGTGTGTGTGTGTGTGTGTGTGTGTGTGGAGGGAGGGAGGGAGGGAGGGAGGGAGGGAGGGAGGGAGGGAGGGAGGGAGGGAGGGAGGGAGGGAGGGAGGGAGGGAGGGAGGGAGGGAGGGAGGGAGGGAGGGAGGGAGGGAGGGTATGAGACAAGCCTATAGAGTGCTGAGGCTAAAAATAACGCCAGACATGGCTCAACCCTGAACCAATCAGCCTGAGAGGTACTTCCAGGGAACCACTGTGTGTTTGTGTGTGTGGCTGATTTAAGTGATTTGTGTGGCGTATAATCAGGAATTCATGGCATAAGAGAGCAGTGAAATTGTTCACTGGTGTCTAAGTTCTACGTGAGACGATGGCTGTGTGTGTGAAATATTGCCTTTGCACATACAGTACCTGGCCATACAGATAGCTGAAGTTTTTATGTTTTAAATGTAAGGCACAGGTGCAGGCTTGTTCTTAAAGCAGATTAATTTGTGTGTCCTTCCCAAATCCTAATCTGTTCTGTAGTGGATTGAAGTTGCCCCCAGCTCTCGCACTATGTTCTGCATAACTGTGTAGCGGCTTCAAAAGGATCTGAATGTTTTTTATTTTTTAAATGCACTTAAAACTGTTATAAATAGATTCATAATAATAATACATTTTATTTTAAGTGCTTTTCAAGACACCCAAAGTCACTTAACATACAAGATAATCAGCAGGTTTAAAAGCTATAAAATCACACATTAAAATAAGTAAGTATATAACAGAACACTAAACATGATGACAGACTAACCATGGAGAACACTAAACATGATGACAGACTAACCATGGAGAACACTAAACATGATGACAGACTAACCATGGAGAACACTAAACATGATGACAGACTAACCATGGAGAACACTAAACATGATGACAGACTAACCATGGAGAACACTAAACATGATGACAGACTAACAATGGAGAACACTAAACATGATGACAGACTAACCATGGAGAACACTAAACATGATGACAGACTAACCAGGGAGAACACTAAACATGATGACAGACTGACCATGGAGAACACTAAACATGATGACAGACTAACCATGGAGAACACTAAACATGATGACAGACTAACCATGGAGAACACTAAACATGACGACAGACTAACCATGGAGAACACTAAACATGATGACAGACTAACCAGGGAGAACACTAAACATGATGACAGACTAACCATGGAGAACACTAAACATGATGACAGACTAACCAGGGAGAACACTAAACATGATGACAGACTGACCATGGAGAACACTAAACATGATGACAGACTGACCAGGGAGAACACTAAATATGATGACAGACTAACCATGGAGAACACTAAACATGATGACAGACTAACCATGGAGAACACTAAACATGATGACAGACTAACCATGGAGAACACTAAACATGATGACAGACTAACCAGGGAGAACACTAAACATGATGACAGACTAACCAGGGAGAACACTAAACATGATGACAGACTAACCAGGGAGAACACTAAACATGATGACAGACTAACCATGGAGAACACTAAACATAATGACAGACTAACCAGGGAGAACACTAAACATGATGACAGACTAACCATGGAGAACACTAAACATGATGACAGACTAACCATGGAGAACACTAAACATGATGACAGACTAACCATGGAGAACAATAAACATGATGACAGACTAACCATGGAGAACACTAAACATGATGACAGACTAACCATGGAGAACACTAAACATGATGACAGACTAACCATGGAGAACACTAAACATGATGACAGACTAACCATGGAGAACACTAAACATGATGACAGACTAACCATGGAGAACACTAAACATGATGACAGACTAACCATGGATAACACTAAACATGATGACAGACTAACCATGGAGAACACTAAACATGATGACAGACTAACCATGGATAACACTAAACATGATGACAGACTAACCAGGGAGAACACTAAACATGATGACAGACTAACCAGGGAGAACACTAAACATGATGACAGACTAACCATGGAGAACACTAAACATGATGACAGACTAACCATGGATAACACTAAACATGATGACAGACTAACCATGGAGAACACTAAACATGATGACAGACTAACCATGGAGAACACTAAACATGATGACAGACTAACCAGGGAGAACACTAAACATGATGACAGACTAACCATGGAGAACACTAAACATGATGACAGACTAACCATGGATAACACTAAACATGATGACAGACTAACCATGGAGAACACTAAACATGATGACAGACTAACCATGGAGAACACTAAACATGATGACAGACTAACCAGGGAGAACACTAAACATGATGACAGACTAACCATGGAGAACACTAAACATGATGACAGACTAACCAGGGAGTACACTAAACATGATGACAGACTAACCATGGAGAACACTAAACATGATGACAGACTAACCAGGGAGAACACTAAACATGATGACAGACTAACCATGGAGAACACTAAACGTGATGACAGACTAACCATGGAGAACACTAAACATGATGACAGACTAACCATGGAGAACACTAAACGTGATGACAGACTAACCATGGAGAACACTAAACGTGATGACAGACTAACCATGGAGAACACTAAACATGATGACAGACTAACCATGGAGAACACTAAACATGATGACAGACTAACCATGGAGAATACTAAACATGATGACAGACTGACCATGGAGAATACTAAACATGATGACAGACTGACCAGGGAGAACACTAAACATGATGACAGACTGACCATGGAGAACACTAAACATGATGACAGACTAACCATGGAGAACACTAAACATGATGACAGACTAACCATGGAGAACACTAAACATGATGACAGACTAACCATGGAGAACACTAAACATGATGACAGACTAACCATGGAGAACACTAAACATGATGACAGACTAACCATGGAGAACACTAAACATGATGACAGACTAACCAGGGAGAACACTAAACATGATGACAGACTAACCATGGAGAACACTAAACATGATGAGAGACTAACCATGGAGAACACTAAACATGATGACAGACTAACCATGGAGAACACTAAACATGATGACAGACTAACCATGGAGAACACTAAACATGATGACAGACTAACCATGGAGAACACTAAACATGATGACAGACTAACCATGGAGAACACTAAACATGATGACAGACTAACCAGGGAGAACACTAAACATGATGACAGACTAACCATGGAGAACACTAAACATGATGACAGACTGACCATGGAGAACACTAAACATGATGACAGACTAACCAGTGAGAACACTAAACATGATGACAGACTAACCATGGAGAACACTAAACATGATGACAGACTAACCAGTGAGAACACTAAACATGATGACAGACTAACCATGGAGAACACTAAACATGATGACAGACTAACCATGGAGAACACTAAACATGATGACAGACTAACCATGGAGAACACTAAACATGATGACAGACTAACCATGGAGAACACTAAACATGATGACAGACTAACCATGGAGAACACTAAACATGATGACAGACTAACCATGGAGAACACTAAACATGATGACAGACTAACCAGTGAGAACACTAAACATGATGACAGACTAACCATGGAGAACACTAAACATGATGACAGACTAACCATGGAGAACACTAAACATGATGACAGACTAACCATGGAGAACACTAAACATGATGACAGACTAACCATGGAGAACACTAAACATGATGACAGACTAACCATGGAGAACACTAAACATGATGACAGACTAACCATGGAGAACACTAAACATGATGACAGACTAACCATGGAGAACACTAAACATGATGACAGACTAACCATGGAGAACACTAAACATGATGACAGACTAACCAGGGAGAACACTAAACATGATGACAGACTAGCCATGGAGAACACTAAACATGATGACAGACTAACCATGGAGAACACTAAACATGATGACAGACTAACCATGGAGAACCCTAAACATGATGACAGACTAACCATGGAGAACACTAAACATGATGACAGACTAACCATGGAGAACACTAAACATGATGACAGACTAACCATGGAGAACCCTAAACATGATGACAGACTAACCATGGAGAACACTAAACATGATGACATACTAACCATGGAGAACACTAAACATGATGACAGACTAACCAGTGAGAACACTAAACATGATGACAGACTAACCATGGAGAACACTAAACATGATGACAGACTAACCAGTGAGAACACTAAACATGATGACAGACTAACCATGGAGAACACTAAACATGATGACAGACTAACCATGGAGAACACTAAACATGATGACAGACTAACCATGGAGAACACTAAACATGATGACAGACTAACCATGGAGAACACTAAACATGATGACAGACTAACCAGGGAGAACACTAAACATGATGACAGACTAACCAGGGAGAACACTAAACATGATGACAGACTGACCATGGAGAACACTAAACATGATGACAGACGAACCATGGAGAACACTAAACATGATGACAGACTAACCATGGAGAACACTAAACATGATGACAGACTAACCATGGAGAACACTAAACATGATGACAGACTAACCATGGAGAACACTAAACATGATGACAGACTAACCATGGAGAACACTAAACATGATGACAGACTAACCAGTGAGAACACTAAACATGATGACAGACTAACCAGTGAGAACACTAAACATGATGACAGACTAACCAGTGAGAACACTAAACATGATGACAGACTAACCATGGAGAACACTAAACATGATGACAGACTAACTATGGAGAACACTAAACATGATGACAGACTAACCATGGAGAACACTAAACATGATGACAGACTAACCAGTGAGAACACTAAACATGATGACAGACTAACCATGGAGAACACTAAACATGATGACAGACTAACCAGTGAGAACACTAAACATGATGACAGACTAACCATGGAGAACACTAAACATGATGACAGACTAACCATGGAGAACACTAAACATGATGACAGACTAACCATGGAGAACACTAAACATGATGACAGACTAACCATGGAGAACATTAAACATGATGACAGACTAACCATGGAGAACACTAAACATGATGACAGACTAACCATGGAGAACACTAAACATGATGACAGACTAACCATGGAGAACACTAAACATGATGACAGACTAACCATGGAGAACACTAAACATGATGACAGACTAACCAAGGAGAACACTAAACATGATGACAGACTAACCATGGAGAACACTAAACATGATGACAGACTAACCAGGGAGAACACTAAACATGATGACAGACTAACCATGGAGAACGCTAAACATGATGACAGACTAACCATGGAGAACACTAAACATGATGACAGACTAACCATGGAGAACACTAAACATGATGACAGACTAACCATGGAGAACACTAAACATGATGACAGACTAACCATGGAGAACACTAAACATGATGACAGACTAACCAGGGAGAACACTAAACATGATGACAGACTAACCAGGGAGAACACTAAACATGATGACAGACTGACCATGGAGAACACTAAACATGATGACAGACGAACCATGGAGAACACTAAACATGATGACAGACTAACCAGGGAGAACACTAAACATGATGACAGACTAACCAGGGAAGTGAACTAGACAGAGGATGGAAAGCTAAGGCAACAGAGAATCTGGGTAAGCCTGTGTGAAGAGGTGTGTCTTTAGTGTGGATGACATTATTCTATAAAGTGCATGTGTCACAGGTTTCCATATCCAAGGTTGTTGGATCATGTTTTAAATGTTGTAAGATTTGGCTTTATTTGTTAGCAACAGTGCAAATCCTTCATCCACAGAACAAATTCAAGATCTAAATCGGCTAATTTTGAAGATATGCGTTGATTAAAAGACAGCAGTCTCGTGTTCATACTGTTTTGCCTGGAGCAACGCCCTTATCCCAACCCTGTTGTGGAAACATTTAGTTTATTCCCTGTTTTACCCTCAATTGTTATACAAGTTACAAATGTTTGCTGTTTTTGAGACAGATAACATCTATTTGATGAGCAGGTGGTAAAACAACATGTCTAATCATACATTTCCTAGAACAAAAAATTACAGGTGGCCAAAATGCCAGAACACGGGATTTAAAAAAATTATAATTACAAAACACAAATCACGACTAGAGAGACACCACAACACTACAAAAAGAGAGACCGTGGCAGCAACACATGACAACACAACATGGTAGCAACACAACATGACAACACAACATGGTAGCAACACAACATGACAACACAGCATGGTAGCAACACAACAACACAACATAGTAGCAACACAACATGACAACACAGCATGGTAGCAACACAACATGACAACACAGCATGGTAGCAACACAACATGACAACACGGTAGCAACACAACATGACAACACAGCATGGTAGCAACACAACATGACAACACAGCATGGTAGCAACACAACATGACAACACAGCATGGTAGCAACACAATATGACAACACAGCATGGTAGCAACACAACATGACAACACAGCATGGTAGTAACACAACATGACAACACGGTAGCAGCACAACATGACAACACGGTAGCAACACAACATGACAACACATCATGGTAGCAGCACAACATGACAACACGGTAGCAACACAACATGACAACACAGCATGGTAGCAACACAACATGACAACACAGCATGGTAGCAACACAACATGACAACACAGCATGGTAGCAACACAATATGACAACACAGCATGGTAGCAACACAACATGACAACACAGCATGGTAGTAACACAACATGACAACAACATGGTAGCAACACAACATGACACAGCATGGTAGCAACACAACATAACACAGCATGGTAGCAACACAACATGACAACACAGCATGGTGGCAACATGACAACACAGCATGGTAGCAGCACAACATGACAACATAGCATGGTAGCAACACAACATGACAACGCAGCATGGTAGCAACACAACATGACAACACAGCATGGTAGCAACACAACATGAGAACAACATGGTAGTAACACAACATGACAACACATCATGGTAGCAACACAACATGACAACACAGAATGGTAGCAACACAACATGACAACACAGCATGGTAGCAACACAACATGACAACAACATGGTAGCAACACAACATGGTAGCAGCACAACATAGTAGCAGCACAAAACATGGTAGAAACATTATTGGGTACAGACAACAGCACAAAGGGCAAGAAGGTAGAGACAACAATACATCACACGAAGCAGCCACAAGTGTCCGTCAGAGTGTCCATGACTGAGTCTTTGAATGTAGAGATGGACATAAAACTGTCCAGTTTGAGTGTTTTTTGCAGCTTGTTCCAGTCGCAGAGTGACCCAGAGATGTGTGTGCTTTGGGGACCTTTAACAGAATGTGACTGGCAGAACAGGTGTTGTATGTGGAGGATGAGGGCTGCAGTAGGTATCTCAAATAGGGGGGAGTGAGGCCTAAGAGGGTTTTATAAATAAGCATCAACCAGTGGGTCTTGTGCCGGGTATACAGAGATGGCCAGTTTACAGAGGAGTATAGAGTGCACTGAAATGTGCCCTATAAGGCGCATTGGTGGCAAATCTGATGGCCGAATGGTAAAGAACATCTAGTCGCTCGAGAGCACCCTTACCTGCCGATCTATAAATTACGTCTCTAATCTAGCATGGGTAGGATGGTCATCTGAATTAGGGTTAGTTTGGCAACTGGGGTGAAAGAGGAGCGATTACGATAGAGGAAACCAAGTCTAGATTTAACCTTAGCCTGCAGCTTTGATATGTGCATAGAGAAGGACAGTGTACCGTCTAGCCATACTCCCAAGTACTTGTATGAGGTGACTACCTCAAGCTCTAAACCAGGGATCATCAATTAGATTCAGCCACGGGCCTATTTTGTCTTGAGCGGATGGTCGTGGGGCCCAAACAAATTTAATGTTTGACTAAAACATGCAAATGAAACCACCCGCGGGCAAAATTCGGCCCGCATGCCACCAGTTCGGGAACCCTGCGAGAACCCTCAGAGGTAGTAATCACACTGGGGCCAAGATCTACCGCTCATATTTTTTTTTTTAAACATCACTTAAAAAACATAAGCCAATGCAACATTAACCTATTAAAAACAGTGAGGTTTGTGCAGTAGTCTATAGGCCCAGTACATTATCACTGCATACACTTGAATTGCCCTGCCAATGTTGTTCATAGTCCATTTGGAAATTATATTTCAAAATGTTAGGTATATGATCACACTGGTAATAGATCATTTGTTGTATTACTTGTGAGGCACAGCTGAGTGAGCATAATAGTTTGCTTTTTAACATTTTACCGGACTTATGGCCTGCATCTGATTGGTCAGTCTGAGGGGAGGGCGGGAGCTGCCTCTCACCCGACTCACCGTCCCTCCTCTCTCTCTCCGCTGAGAAAAGGGGACACAGTCTTCCAGCTGATGACGAAACTCAAGTGGCACTGCATTATTTCTGCCTATGCACCAATTCATGTTGCTAATCCTGTGACCAGAGAAAGTAAAATATTCCACGATATAAAAAAAAGACACAAGCCGCAAATAATAACAACGCAAGCTTATCGAAACGCGCATTTTATGGCTTATAAAACTGTTGAACAATGTGTTGACAGTGCTGAATAACAACTTAAAGATGAACTTTCTCATAAAAACAGCAGCTCTTTGATGTATTCGTTGAGTCTCTCTCTAGCCATAGTTTTAAACGTTTTGTGGGTTCAAGGTTTCTTTTTACAGTCTATGTCGCGAGGAAACTGTGCAGACGCTGTGATCTCAGCTATCTGATTGGCCAGCGGTAGATTTATAGGTGCACTCGAATTGCTCTCTGGGCCTAGCGGGTAGGCAGAGTTCTACCTTCAGACACATGAAATGGTTCAAAATGGGAACACTTTGCCTTCCCGGCGATAGGGCTGCTGAATCAAGTGCACCTACCGTCAACAGCGTGAAACGAATAAAAACCATAGGAACGCAAGGCTTATCGTTGGGTTTTTTACAGAAATGTTTGGTGATCAACTAGGAATGGCTACCGTTTTAAAAGCTTTGGCCAAGTCAATACAAAATAGCAGCACATCATGGCTTAGAGTCAAGGGCAGTGGTGACATCATTTAGGACCTTTAAGGATGCAGTGACACATCCATAAACCAGATTGCATACCAGAGAGAATACTATAGACATCAAGAAAGCCAGTCAGTTTTTCCCAACACTTTTGATAAACAGGACAAGATAGAAATTGGCCTATAACAGTTAGGATCAGCTTGATCTCCCCCTTTAAATAAAGGACGCACTGTGGCTGCCTTCCAAGCGCTGGGATCCTCACCAGAGAGGAGAGACAGGTTAAAAAGGTCAGAGACAGGCTCTGCGGTGATAGGGGCAGCAACCTTAAAGAAGAAAGGAGCTAAACCATCTGACCCAGATGGGGTTTTTTGAGTCAAGTTTAAGGAGCTCTTTTAGCACCTCAGTGCTACGCCTGCAGGGAGAAGCTGTGTAGCGGGGTAGGGGAAACGAGGGAGGAGCATCAGGGCTAGTCACATTAGATACACTACCAGTCAAAAGTTTGGACACACCTACTCATTCAAGGGTTTTTCTTTATTTTTGCTATTTTCTACATTGTAGAATAATAGTGAAGACATCAAAACTATGAAATTTGGAATCATGTAGTAACCAAAAAAGTGTTAAACAAATCAAAATACATTTTATATTTGAGATTCTTCAAAGTAGCCACCCTTTGCCTTGATGACAGCTTTGAACACTCTTGGCATTCTCTCAACAAGCTTCATGAGGTAGTCACCTGGAATACATTTCAATTAACAGGTGTGCCTTGTTAAAAGTTAATTTGTGGAATTTCTTTCCTTCTTAATGCATTTGAGCCAATCAGTTGTGTTGTGACAAGGTAGGGTTGGTATACAGAAGATACCCCTAATTGGTAAAAGACCAAGTCCATATTATGGCAAGAACAGCTCAAATAAGCAAAGAGAAACGACAGTCCATCATTACTTTAAGACATGAAGGTCAGTCAATAAAGAAAAACCCTTGAATGAGTAGGTGTGTCCAACCTTTTGACTGGTACTGTATTTAGGTGATTTATAAGTGGAGGTCTTAAGGTTAATAGGGTCACTGAGTGAAACTACTCCGCTCTCAGCCCCACAGGTACACACACACACACACACACACACACACACACACCCAAGACGCTGATACACACACACACACCCAAGACGCTGATACACACACACACACAGAGAGCTGGCGAGAGAGAGAGACCCAGTGCCAGGGAGTAATCTGGGAATATAGAGAGCCAGAAATAGAAAAGCTTAGCCCTATCAGAGAGAGAGAGAGAGAGAGAGAGAGAGAGCGTGAGAGAGGTGAGGTAACATGGGGTAGGGACAGAGAATGTGATGGCCTCATTCTAGTGATCTGCTGTGTGTCCATCCATCTGTGTGTGTGTGTGTGTGTGTGTGAGAGAGAGAGAGAGAGAGAGAGAGAGAGAGAGAGAGAGAGAGAGACAGAGAGAGACAGAGAGAGACAGAGAGAGACAGAGAGAGAGAGAGAGAGAGAGAGAGAGAGAGAGAGAGAGAGAGAGAGAGAGAGAGAGAGAGAGAGAGAGAGAGAGAGAGAGAGAGAGAGAGAGAGAGAGAGAGAGAGAGAGAGAGAGCGTAGGAGAGACTAAACCGAGACAGAAGGAGAGAGGGACTGCCACTGCAGACACACACAAACACATACACATACACACGCACACACACTACTCTGTCAAGAAACAGCCCGGTGTTGAGACATCCACAGGTCACTGAGGTGTGTTTGTGTTTAAGGCATACAGTGTGTTTAACTTTGAAGCCTGTCCTCTAAAAAAATGTATTATGTTGATTGTTAAGAAACGTCCCATTGTCCCTCCTGTCAGTCTGTCAGTCTCTAGGGGTTTAGAGCAGTGGCGGTCGGTGCCGTTTAAGATGAGGGAGAATTATTTATGTTTTCTATGAGCATGGCCTTATTTCTATTACAGCATATTGGATGACTGTCGTCATTCATATTCCATTCACCCAGCTCAATGTAACATCGATAGGTTTAGGTTATTACATGACACTCAAATTGTCCCTGTACCCATCATGAGGTTGCTACAACCTAGCCAATGAATGAAAGTTTACAACGCAGGTGCACATGTCGAGAGAATTTTGAGTAATCAAGGTGACAGACAGTGACACATTCAATACCGCCTTGCACACTCTTGCCTGCATCTAGCTGATCTAGGGTGTAATCATTAGTTAAACAGTTGCAAACTAGGTCTTCTATCGGACAAATTCAGGTATGTTTATCCCTGTTTCGTTCCATTTGCTTCTGTTTAAGAAAAGTTTTTCAACGGAATCGGCGGAATGAATACACCCCTGATCACACGAAAACAGTTCACTTTTATAGCAGCCACATAAAAACAGCATGATCACTTTGCTCGCTGTATATATATATATATATATATATATATATATTATATATATATATAATTCAACTATCTGCACGTTCTACTCCTTTCACCTTTTCCCTTCGCTTGTGGACTTTAGTGCACAACACATCAGCTGTCTGTGACCAGGTGAAAAAACCTTTCCAAGCCAAACCTTCATATCATGACCGCTAACTGCTTCACACAGCCTACATCGTTGTCAAGTCATAGTCAACTAGAACTACTAGACCTAACGTGTTAGTAAACCCACTACAGTCATGCAGTACAGTCTACAGTCAGAAAGGTTTAGCAGTTACACCGGCGGGCCCCGGTGGCAATACATTCATAAAACCAAACGCTTACCTTAACTTGGAAGAGTTCTAGCGTTGGATAGCCATAGCCAGCTAGCTAACATAGCATCCCTCTCTGTTTGAGCCATTGTTTGAGTAGGCTAAACTAGCTAGCTGCATTTGCTAGCTAAGTGAAAGTGAAAGTTAAAAAACGTACAACCAAATATCTCTCTCGCTCTCTCCTGCTTCTCCTTAAGTTTGGAAGAAATTAATTTGTTGAAAACTGTTCAACTATTGTTTTTCTCTCTCTTTGAGCCAAGTACTCACCACATTTTATGCACTGCAGTGCTAGCTAGCTGTAGCTTATGCTTTCAGTACTAGATTAATTCTCTGATCCTTTGATTGGGTGGACAACATGTCAGTTCATGCTGCAAAAGCTCTGATAGGTTGGAGGACGTCCTCCGGAAGTTGTCTTACTGTGTAAGTCTATGGAAGGGGGTGAGAACCATGAGCCTCCTAGGTTTTGTGTCAATATACCCAGAGGAGGACAGAAGCTAGCGGTCCTCTGGCTACACCATGGTGCTAATGTTGAGGGTACTATAGACCTTCATTGCAAAAAAGTGTGTTTTAATAAATTATTTGATGACGTGAATATATTTTGTATAGTTTTATCTAAAAATGATTACTTTTTTAATGTTTCACTATTTTTGTTTTTATGAAATTCACTGAGGATGTCCTCCCCTTCCTCTTCTGAAGAGCCTCCTCTGGTTTAGAGGTTATCTCTGTCATCAGGGTTGTGTCCAGTCCAGAGGATGACCTTTAACCCCCTAGACAGGATGTTGACTGTGTACTGTTCCTGTATGGTACCATATTACTGTACCATGTGGCCTGTTCATTGTTCCTTGTCTTCAACTGACCAGATTCCAATGTTCAATTGTACAACTTCTAAACTACAGCAATAGCCAACAGAATTCTATATGTGTTACTCGTTCCTTTAATATTTAAACCGTTTAAAAATATTAAACAGATTGTTGCTGAGAGCCTCACTCTGGCCTTGGTA
>NW_028158489.1:0-115000 GCF_964263955.1 Coregonus lavaretus | reverse complement strand
GCTACATGTTGGTACCAACATTCATGCAGAAATGATCATGAAATAATAAAAAAATTGTGCTTCGGTAGGCTACCTAAAAAAACATAGCACTACACCACTTCTTATAATACATGTAAAACAATTGCCGTGTGTCGTCTACTGATAATTTCAGCACCGTTTTGACAGTGGCATTGCACTACTTTGAGACAAGCGTTGGGGACACATTTTGGATATTTGGTTACAATTAGGCCGGGAAGTGTTAGCTAAATTGAGGCGAGTGCTCATCATTCGTCTAGCAATTGAAAGCAATACAGATCTTCTCTACACACACACAATACATTAGGCCTATAGCCTACCTGATGAGCTTCCCTGATGTTTTCCTGAACTTTCCAATATTTTCTGATGCATTTCAGTCACTTAGCTTACTGATGCGATTACACATTTTTACACTTTTCCCATAGGCTATTCAGGTAATTTGACATCTTTTCTTATTAGCTTTATGAACATTGAAACTGTGCTACAATGGTTAAAAAAGTCATTAGGCCTACATAGTTTCTATAACAATATAGCTGAAACCACTATTGGTGTCATTGACTTAGCCTACTGAATGTATTTTCTTTTAACTGTAGGCTACTGGCTGATAGATTATTTTAAATAGGCTATTATTGTAACAGTAGACCTAGCTATGCAATAACCTCATATGGGGTTACTGAACACAATCCATGGAAGAAAGCATAGCCAAGGAAGGGGTGCTGGAAGTCCTGCAGATAAATTGAAATAAATTAGCAAAATTGCAGTATAGAATTACTCCTGTCTATACAGAAATAAATGAAATCATTGAAAATACTACACCAGAGAGAATAATTTTGCCACAGAGGCTCAATGGCTTCTTTTTTTATTTTTTTATGCTGTTGATTGTGTTTTGTCACATCAAGAAGGAGAATCCCGTGATTGGGCAGCCTGCGCTGAAAAGATCAAACAGATGATTTTTGAGTTGTGGGCAGCTGTCATTATGGCTGTCAATGAACAGCAGGCAGCAGCTAAAATGTCTTTCGCAATATTTCAAAATACAATAACACTTTGGATAAGTAAGTGCCACTGGAAAGTTGGTGGACAATAATTTCCTCATCATATTGTAGGCCTACAATCTGTGTGTCCACTCTTTTCATTGGCCTATGCTATTGGTTGCATTTAAGACATGGGCCATTTGTTTTATTGATCTCAATATGTCAATGTCAGAGTATCCTGTCATTTTGGTAATTTGTGTGGTATGAAAAAATATTATTGTAATGTTTCCAGTCATGTCCCTACCTTCAGGCTATGCTCAAACCCTACACCCCAACCCGAGTGCTCCGTTCTGCCACCTCGGGTCTCTTGGCCCTCACACCCTTACGGGAGAGCAGCTCCCGCTCAGCCCAGTCCAAGCTCTTCTCTGTCCTGGCACCCCAATAGTGGAACCAGCTTCACCCTTAAATTAGGACAGCTGAGTCGCTGCCCATCCTCTGAAAACATCTGTAACTCTAACTCTTGAAACAGTATCTTAAATAAACCTCCTCCTCACCGCCAAATAAAATAATATACGTGTTCTGTCATTGTTAGGATGATTCATACTGCGAAAGAAAAAGCACAACTTCTGAGCAGTCATTCTAAAGTAAAAAAAAAAAAAAAAAGATTCCAGAAAGAACACCCATTTTCTCTTTCTTGGAAACGCAAATGAGATGACTTGTAAAGTTTTGGTGATGTAATCACAACCATAGAAGTTCCTCTTTCATGGAATCCCCTACATGATCTCAGTGCTGACTGACTCAGCCATTCAATCAAAACAGTTATAACAGTTCGGTGGTCCTCTGTAGCTCAGCTGGTAGAGCACGGCGCTTGTAACGCCAAGGTAGTGGGTTCAATCCCCGTGGACCACCCATACACAAAAATGTATGCACGCATGACTGTAAGTCGCTTTGGATAAAAGCGTCTGCTAAATGGCATATTATATTATTATTAGTTCAACCAATATCCTTCCTTGATTCAACCACACATTTTTCACATTTCCACACTTGCAGAACAATAAATGTGAGCAGGCCATTATTCTAGCTAGTCCACCAAACTGACTATTGATTCACAGACCTATCCAGGGCTGCTTACCAAACACTATCATGTTTAATATGGTCCCATCCCACTGGGCACACACTGGTTGAATCAACATTGTTTCCACGTAATTTCAACAAAGTTGATCATGGAATAGATGTCTGTGCCCAGTGGGATCCTCTCATGATGTCAGTCCCAGGGCCAGCCAGTGGTGTTGTGATTTTTAAATGGCCTCTGGATCTGTGCATCTGCTAGAGAGGCTCTCCTCTCTCGGTGTGTGTCTGACCCTAATCAGTCCCTGGCCGGCCCCAGCAGCCTCTCAGTCGGTCTGCAATGTAGCAGTACATAGCTAATCAGATGAATGGCAAGGCTGTTAAGTGTTCAGTTCAGCAGGCCTGTTTTCTCCTGATGCACAACAACAGTATCCAACCTGGGATTTAAACAAGTCTATACATGCTCTCTCTCCCTACATACCTCTCAATTCATTTATTTGACCACAGAGCCTACACAACACCTTAAAAGGTATACAGCTGGCCAAAGTTCAGATGTCTGGAAAAACCCTTTAACCAACCATTCCCTTCCCTGAAATACCCTGTGATGCAGTGTGTATCTGTGTGTTTGTACAGGTCTCTATGAGTGGTTTCCCCTTTTACCATAAAGCACCAATCTGCTGAGTATTAATAGGTTGATTAGCAGCTCTTGAACCGAAAGGTCAATCATTTAATTGGCCAGAGCAGAGGACACGAGGTAGACACTAAAGGAGGGAGGGAGAGAGAGCAAGAGAGAGGTGGAAAGAGAGAGTGCTTGTTAAATCGGGTGAATTAAATAGCATTTATTTAGCCTTCCGAGTAGCAAAAAGCAAATTCTAATCACAGAGCAACTCCCCTTCATTAACACAAGTTGTTTGTATGTGTGCGTACTCGCTCACATCCATGCGTGTCTGACTGTGTGTGTACCATTTATTAAAAGACAGCCTTCAAATACTATAAAACAACTTTATTCAGGCTAAGTGGATTGATAATGCCCGGAACCAAAGTGCAAGTAAATAAATAGTCCTTAAGAGGGGACATGGATACAGACACACACATACTGTCGTATCATAGACAGGCAAAAGGCAGACAGGTCTTTGAATGAGTCCTCCTGTCCTGGGTCCTACTCAGTGCAGTCTGTGGGTCTGGAAAAAGTCATGTCCACAATACAGAAAGCATTATAATTCAGGACAGGGAAAATGGGATATTGCTCTTGGGGGTATAAGTCATCAATTCCAATGCTGTTGGAATGGAGGATGATGACAGAAAAGCAGGAATGACTGGTTTCAGGAAAAATCACATTTCAGGAAAAATCACATCCCTGAAGTTAGATGGCTGCACCATCCCTCCTTGGCATTCCCTAGACGAAAGAGAGAAAGAGGGGAGAGGTCTTAATAAAAAATAAAAATAAAGTTGCTATAGAGGAGAAAGAGGGACCTTGCTGTATTGTTAGCTGGGACCTACCCTGACAGCATGTTGCCAGGGACAAAAGCTGTTTTCCCTCATCTTTCCCTCTCTCTTCTGGTCCAACTCTTTCTTTGTTACTGCAATCCCTTTCTCTCCTCCTGTTCAATCTCCCTCGTTTCTCACTCCATCTCTTCTCCCCGAGGGCTTTGTGTTATCTATGTCCACTTGTTCTCTCTCCCTTTCTTTCTTTCTTTCCCTCCCTCCCTCCCTCCACACTATTCTGTGATAGCATCACCTCTCTAGAGATGTTATTTCCCAGAGCCAGGCTGCAGTTAAGTAGAGGCTGCTGTTGTGCAACACATTCTTCTCCAGGCCCACAGCATCAACACAGCTACACACATAGACTGGCACTGAGGTCTATGGGGCCTTGTGAACAAGCTACCTAAGGATGATGAAGAGACTAGCATAGCATAGAAGGGAAAAGTGGATTACCAGTCCATTTGAAAACAAAATAAAAAAGTCCTGGTCACGAAATAACGTATACAACTTTCCGTAGCCCACAGTCCTAGCCTGGACCCCATAGATGGGGGCTGAAGGGGGGGGTTTAGTTAGGAGAAGAAGGATTCTGGTGTCCCCCCCCCCCCCCTCCCCCGCCAAACACTCCAGGAAACATAAAATCCCCCTGATCTTATTTCCTGACCCGACTTGTGTCCTGGCTAGGTCGCTCCAACTCACACAGCATGGCCCCCTCATGTTTTACAACTGGACCTATCCAGAGTTAGCTGAACACACACACTACCACCGGTTAGGACCTATAGTACAGTGACTACACACTACTACTGGTTAGGACCTATACTACAGTGTATTATGGTTACATCCCTTCATTTGGGAAGATAAAGAGGAAAACCCTACTCTGCTTTGTCCTAGCTGTGCTACTGTGTGTTTGTAAACTTGTTCTCTGATGGTGTGTGTTTGTGTGCATGTAAAGTGTTCCCTGTCAGAGGTTTGTGTGTGTGTGTGTACTGTCAGAGTTGCAGTGCGTGTGTTAGGGATTTAGAGATTTCCTCTCAGTGAGTTGGCTGCTGTTCAGGTTTGGCATCATACTGCATTCTGTCTCAGAAGCCAGCCAGCCAGCCATCACCTCACTACGAGGTGAGTGTGCTCCCCAACAATGTGTGTACCTTTGGCATCATGATGAGGTTTTTTGGCATCATGATGAGGTTTGTAAGCAGCACGCTAAAGGCGTCCACATACATAGGTTATGTTTGCTCCTAGCATAACTCGGCTAGAGGAAGTGAACGTCTGTGCTCGCATACTCCCTAAAGACATTCGCCGTATCAACAACATACCCAGAAATCTGCCATTCATTTTGACGTTTGTGCCGAGGAGGACTTAGTCGCGCAATTTTACATCTAACTACGATGTTTTGATGCAGTATTTGTGAAAAAATGTGCATGAAAAGTAGTCATCTCTCGTTTACTGACAACAAACACTTCATTGAAGAATCCCTACTGTTGACCAATCACCGACGAAGGGGCGTAGACTTCGGCTACTGAATTTTGGCTTGCCTCAAGAAGAAAAATGGTGTGCTCGAACACCCAAAAAAAATAACTGCCGAACGCAGCCGAACACCAAAACAAACAAAAACGTTACAAAATGTCGGCATAATATATGCGCGAAGCCGCAAACTGTTTCGACTGGGATGCATACGGTAAACTTTACCCAAACTTCTCCATAACCTAGCATCTAGAGGTCAGAACCACAGCTGTATGATGAAATCACCCTATCCCCAAATCCTAACCTTAACCAATAGGGGTAACATTTACCAATACCCTTTTCTGCTCCTTCACTCCATCATTGTCAAGAGCCAATCAGATCAAATTAGTACTTTACCTAAAAGAGCCAGCAGCCAATTAAATCACAGGATTACCTAACCAATCACTGCAAGGAACAAATCAGATTACAGAGTTCATCAAGCGCTGCCAGATCATAGGTTTATTAAGCAGCGCTGCCAATAGCCAATCGGATGACAGGGTGTTGTGAGGTAGGGCGTTCATTACATTAGCGTCAGGGAAAGGCTAGCCAGGGAACTAGATTAACCCAATGAAACCCTGGCACAGATTCAACAAACACTTTGTCTGGCACGAACACCCCACATAGGTTGCGTCATGCTAGAAAGGTGATCTAACTAGAGTGCCAGACAGGCTGATAAACAACTCAAACACGGGCACATTCTCCAGAGTCACCCATCGCTCAAAGACTTTGCGTCTAACCCTCCCCTGATATGCTCTAGGAGGGGTTGCAATATCAGAGACCGCGTTGTGCACAATGTGTTCCTGAATCCTGCGCCCTCTACCTGGCTCCCAGGTCCCCTTAAATGGGTTCTACCGCTGCGGTCATTGTACACATTGTTCCAACTCGAGTGACAAAAGTATTCTATCACCCACGTTCAGTTAAATAATACAAGATAAAAGACTTCATAAATTGTACAGTAGTACAACATGTTTTTTACATGCCCAAATGCACGTGGGCTTGTTTACATTGGTCAGACGAAACACACGCACTAAATAAGAATAGCTGAACACAAAACAGCACCATAAATATGGACTGCGCGGCATTACGCAAATGCCAATCATGGCTCAGCTTCTACCTTGAAATTCTGGGGAATTGAGAAAGTTCCTTTCCTCCAGAGGTGGCAAGATAGTGAGGAAATTGTTAGAGGAACTTTGGATCGACTGCTTAGATTGCGTCGAGACAAAGCGTCTGAATGAACAGCTCTTTCTGATATTTTTTGTAAATATATTTTTCTTTGTTTATTTCTGTCTTTTGTTATTCAACTGGAATGTAGGTGTAGGAATCTTGAATGATGATCATACTCTTGTTTGAATAACCTGTGTAGTTGCTACTACTACTGACATTATTGACTGACATGACGATATGCTAAATGACCTAAATGTAAAATGTAAATGAATAGAACACTCCCCTGCGAGGGTATATAGGTGCCTCCCACATTTTTACAACTCAAGGTTCTGATGAAGGCGATTCATGCTGAAATGTAAACCTATTGGTTGTTTCTTCCAGATTTACCCGGCAACAGAGTGCTCCTTTTTCTTTATTCTCCTGGATAGTCACCGGTTGAAGTATCCTGGAGTAAGGAATGATAGTCACCAGTTGAAGTATCCTGTGGTAAGGAATGATAGTCACCAGTTGAAGTATCCTGGGGTAAGGAATGATAGTCACCAGTTGAAGTATCCTGGGGTAAGGAATGATAGTCACCAGTTGAAGTATCCTGGAGTAAGGAATGATAGTCACCAGTTGAAGTATCCTGGAGTAAGGAATGATAGTCACCAGTTGAAGTACCCTGGGGTAAGGAATGATAGTCACCAGTTGAAGTATCCTGGGGTAAGGAATGATAGTCACCAGTTGAAGTACCCTGGGGTAAGGAATGATAGTCACCAGTTGAAGTATCCTGGGGTAAGGAATGATAGTCACCAGTTGAAGTACCCTGGGGTAAGGAATGATAGTCACCAGTTGAAGTATCCTGGGGTAAGGAATGATAGTCACCAGTTGAAGTACCCTGGGGTAAGGAATGATAGTCACCAGTTGAAGTATCCTGGGGTAAGGAATGATAGTCACCAGTTGAAGTACCCTGGGGTAAGGAATGATAGTCACCAGTTGAAGTATCCTGGAGTAAGGAATGATAGTCACCAGTTGAAGTATCCTGGGGTAAGGAATGATAGTCACCAGTTGAAGTATCCTGGAGTAAGGAATGATAGTCACCAGTTGAAGTACCCTGGGGTAAGGAATGATAGTCACCAGTTGAAGTATCCTGGGGTAAGGAATGATAGTCACCAGTTGAAGTACCCTGGGGTAAGGAATGATAGTCACCAGTTGAAGTATCCTGGGGTAAGGAATGATAGTCACCAGTTGAAGTACCCTGGGGTAAGGAATGATAGTCACCAGTTGAAGTACCCTGGGGTAAGGAATGATAGTCACCAGTTGAAGTACCCTGGGGTAAGGAATGATAGTCACCAGTTGAAGTATCCTGGGGTAAGGAATGATAGTCACCAGTTGAAGTACCCTGGGGTAAGGAATGATAGTCACCAGTTGAAGTACCCTGGGGTAAGGAATGATAGTCACCAGTTGAAGTATCCTGGGGTAAGGAATGATAGTCACCAGTTGAAGTACCCTGGGGTAAGGAATGATAGTCACCAGTTGAAGTACCCTGGGGTAAGGAATGATAGTCACCAGTTGAAGTACCCTGGGGTAAGGAATGATAGTCACCAGTTGAAGTACCCTGGGGTAAGGAATGATAGTCACCAGTTGAAGTACCCTGGGGTAAGGAATGATAGTCACCAGTTGAAGTATCCTGGAGTAAGGAATGATAGTCACCAGTTGAAGTACCCTGGGGTAAGGAAAGTTTTTTTGGATTTTCAAGTCCGTCAGTCGAGCAACTGGGCAGATGTAATCTGGGCTGCAGCGCGTTTGGGTATACCTTTTTTCCATTGTTCTAACTACAGTGCCCTCAGTAATTATTGGGATTTTGAATCATTTTTTCTTCTTTTGACTCTACACTTCAAAACTTTGGAAATCAAGCAATGACTATGGGGTTAAAGTGCAGACTGTCAGCTTTAATTTGAGGGTATTTTCATCCATATCGGGTGAACCGTTTAGAAATTAGAGCACTTTTTGTACATAGTCCCCTCATTTTAGGGGAGTAAAAGTATTGGGACAAATTCACTTATGTGTGTATTAAAGTAGTAAAAAGTATTTGGTCCCATATTCATAGCACACAATGACTATATCAAGCTTGTGACTCTACACATTTGTTGGATGCATTTTCTGTTTGTTTTGGTTGGGTTGGGTTTCAGATTATTTTGTGCCGAATAGAAATGAATAGTCAATAATGTATTCTGTCATTTTGGGGTCACTTTTATAGAAGCACAAATATCATACCCCCAAGACATCACCATTACAATAACAGGGTAGGTTAGCATTTATATGTACTTTAATACACATAAGTCAATTTGTCCTAATACTTTTGCTCCCCTAATACGGGGGGGACTATGTACAAAAAGTTATGACATTTCTAAACGCTTCACCTGATATGAATACCCTAAAATTAAAGTTGACAGTCTGCACTTTAACCTCATAGTCATTGTTTGATTTCAAATCCAAACTTTTGGAGTATAGAGCCAAAAGAAGAAAACATGATTCACTGTCCCAGTAATTATGGAGGACACTGTATGTAATCCACTACATGTGTAATGAGAGCGTTTCGATACATTGTCAAACTGAGAGATGTAGTAATATTTCCTCATCATACATGACGACTGTATGGGAAAGAGAGAGAGAGAGATTAGTCTGTTTTGATTCCTGTGTTCCACCACTGTACTAATGTGTTCTCTGGCTTTCACTACCACAGACAGGAAATACGCTGTGTCTTACAGCATGTGTTACTGTGTACTAGTCTACTAGTGTGTGTTTTAACTAGGCCCCAGAGCATCTGTTCAGAGCTGTCTCATTCACTAGCCTTATCAGTGTTGTATTGCTGAGAAGACCAATGATACAAACACTTTATCTCCATTTCACAAGAGCTGACAATCTCTTGTCTCTCTCTCTCAGACCATCTCACTGGCTAAATGAATATGCCAAGTGGAAAGAGAATGCAACAGGCCCTTCGTTGATAAGCCATGAGAATGACGAATTAACTATCGACTAACCTGTCAGGGCAGGAGTGGTTCTCATTGGATCCAGTGATACTAACCTACATCCACACGCAGTATAGTACACCTTCCATGTTATATCACAGCAACTCTCCGTCCCATATAACAATAAGATATGAACCAAACTCCATTTCCTGGAGAGGATTCCGTTTGGGGAAATAATTCAAGCAACTGGGTATCACTACTGTACATATCTGAGCTTTAACAGGAAATACAACTACTGATCCCATGGGGATTTAGAGAAGACCATTTATTTGTAGAATAAGTAGTAAAGCCAAATTCTTCCTGCTACTCTGTTTCTTCCTCCTCTTCCTGTCCCTTTCGTCTCTCCCTCTCTCATTATCTACATTTTTTGCGGCTGTAGAAGTTGGCCAGCTGAATCATGCCATTCTGCTTGGTGCTGTAGACCACAAGAAACACACATAGTAAAGCAGAGAGAGAGGTAGAGAGAGGTAGAGGTCGAAAGAGAGAGAGGTAGAGAGAGGTAGAGGTAGAGAGAGGTAGAGGTAGAGAGAGGTAGAGGGAGAGAGAGGTAGAGGGAGAGGTAGGGGGAGGTAGAGGGGTAGAGGTAGAGAGAGGTAGAGGTAGAGAGAGGTAGAGAGGTAGAGGTAGAGAGGGGTAGAGGTAGAGAGAGGTAGAGGTAGAGAGAGGTAGAGGGAGAGAGAGGTAGAGGGAGAGGTAGGGGGAGGTAGAGGGGTAGAGGTAGAGAGAGGTAGAGGGAGGTAGAGGGTTAGAGGTAGAGAGAGAGAGAGGTAGAGGGGTAGAGAGAGGTAGAGAGGTAGAGGGGTAGAGGTAGAGAGGTCGAGAGAATGAACAGAATCATCTAGAATGTCATTGCATGCTGTAGCGTTAAGATTTCCCTTCACCTGGCGTTTTCTTATTTATTTATTCAATTTAATTGCACAGGTCTGTCAGGTTGGGGAGGTAGCAAGGGGCATTGCTGATGTTCATCTCACATTAAGCATATACAGTGCCTTGCAAAGTATTCATCCCGCTTGGCGTTTTTCCTATTTTGTTGCATTACAACCTGTAATTTAAATGGATTTTTATTTGGACTTCATGTAATGGACATACACAAAATAGTACAAATTGGTGAAGTGAAATGAAAAAAATAATAATAATACGTATTAAAAAATACATCTAAAAAATAAATAACGGAAAAGTGGTGCGTGCATATGTATTCCCCCCCCTTTGCTATGAAGCCCCTAAATAAGATCTGGTGCAACCAATTACCTTCAGAAGTCACATAATTTGTTAAATAAAGTCCACCTGTGTGCAATCTAAGCGTCACATGAGCTCAGTATATGTACACCTGTTCTGAAAGGCCCCAGAGTCTGCAACACCACTAAGCAAGGGGCACCACCAAGCAAGCGGCACCATGAAGACCAAGGAGCTCTCCAAGCAGGTCAGGGACAAAGTTGTGGAGAAGTACAGATCAGGGTTGGGTTATAAAAAAATATCCGAAACTTTGAACATCCCACAGAGTACCATTAAATCCATTATTAAAAAATTGAAAGAATATGGCACCACAACAAACCTGCCAAGAGAGGGCCGCCCACCAAAACTCACGGACCAGGCAAGGCGGGCATTAATCAGAGAGGCAACAAAGAGACCAAAGATAACCCTGAAGGAGCTGCAAAGTTCCACAGCGGAGATTGGATTATCTGTCCATAGCACCACTTTAAGCCGTACACTCCACAGAGCTGGGCTTTATGGAAGAGTGGCCAGAAAAAAGCCATTGCTTTAAGAAAAAAATAAGCAAACACGTTTGGTGTTCGCCAAAAGGCATGTGGGAGACTCCCCAAACATATGGAAGAAGGTACTCTGGTCAGATGAGACTAATATTGAGCTTTTTGGCCATCAAGGAAAACGCTATGTCTGGCGTAAACCCAACACCTCTCGTCACCCAGAGAACACCATCCCCACAGTGAAGCATGGTGGTGGCAGCACCATGCTGTGGGGATGTTTTTCCCCATCGGCAGGGACTGGGAAACTGGTCAGAATTGAAGGAATGTTGGATGGCGCTAAATACAGGGAAATTCTTGAGGGAAACCTGTTTCAGTCTTCCAGAGATTTGAGACTGGGATGGAGGTTCACCTTCCAGCAGGACAATGACCCTAAGCATACTGCTAAAGCAACACTTGAGTGGTTTAAAGGGAAACATTTAAATGTCTTGGAATGGCCTAGTCAAAGCCCAGACCTCAATCCAATTGAGAATCTGTGGTATGACTTAAAGATTGCTGTACACCAGCGGAACCCATCCAACGAAGGAGCTGGAGCAGTTTTGCCTTGAAGAATGGGCATAAATCCCAGTGGCTAGATGTGCCAAGCTTATAGAGACATACCCCAAGATACTTGCAGCTGTAATTGCTGCAAAAGGTGGCTCTACAAATTATTGAGTTGTGGGGGGGGGGGGGTGAATAGTTATGCACGCTCAAGTTCTGTTTTTTTTGTCTAATTTCTTGTTTGTTTCACAAAAAAAATATTTTGCATCTTCAAAGTGGTAGGCATGTTGTGTAAATGTTGTGTTGTTGTTTTTAAATCGCACTGCTTTACTTTATCTTGGCCAGGTCGCAGTTGTAAATGAGAACTTGTTCTCAACTGGCTTACCTGGTTAAATAAAGGTGAAATAAATAAATAAAATAAAAATGATACAAACCCCGAAAGAAATCCATTTTAATTCCAGGTTGTAAGGCAACAAAATAGGAAAAATGCCAAGGGGGTGAATACTTTCGCAAGCCACTGTAGGGCTTTCACATGTTATAGTTCCTCTTTAGAGCGAGGTAGAGAGAGGTAGAGGTAGAGAGAAAGGGGGAGGTAGAGAGAGAGAGGTAGAGAGAAAGGGGGAGGTAGAGGGGGAGGTAGAGAGAAAGGGGGAGGTAGAGAGAGGTAGAGGTAGAGAGAAAGGGGGAGGTAGAGAGAGAGAGTAGAGAGAAAGGGGGAGGTAGAGAGAAAGGGGGAGGTAGAGAGAGAGAGGTAGAGAGAAAGGGGGAGGTAGAGAGAAAGGTAGAAAGAAAGGTAGAGAGAAAGATCAGCAGTTTCTCTTGTTATGTCAGTCACTCAATTAGCCCATGTCAGCTAACATGCCCCGGGGCCCTGACCTCCAGGGGGCCCCAATTGATTTTGTTAGTCACTCTCACTCAGATATCATATTAACATGGCATAAGTCATGGCAAAATGTGTAGAATTGTAGGAAATTAGCGAGAGTGTAGATCGATAGAGAGAGTGTAGGGTAGTGTACCACTCACACAGGCTCCTGCAGGCTGCTTAGGAAGCTGTCTATCTGGTCCTGGGGGATCTCTCCATCCAGGTGGGCCAGGTAAGTGTACAGCCCTACGAACGTATCAAAGGGGATCCTCGCCGCTCCACCCTCCTCATTCTCCGTCAGGATCTCACACGCATACTTCAGGGCACTGATGATGGTCTGAACACACATACAGGGCACACACACACACAGGGAGCACGCACGCGCATTCACACACAGGGAGCTCACGCGCACGCACACACACACACACACACACACTTCAGAAAAGCCTGGGCCATCAAGACAGTACAATACTGCCATCATGTGGAATTTGCAAGAACTACACCACAGTTTCTCTCTGGAGACTGAGACAGATATCGGAGCCAGGCACTCACCCCTCCCAGAGCGCTGCAGCCCAGGGCGAAGAACTGCATCCAGTGGATGTTGTCGCTGAAGTTCCCCAGGACCAGCAGAGTGTCCAGCTGCTCTGAGGGCAGACACAGACCCTTCCACTTCTGCTGCAGCTCCTCCTTACCGATCGTCCCCTTAGGGGCCAGCTACATTCACATGGACAGAGAGGAGGGAGAAAGAGGCGGGAGACAGATTTATTTTTACAACAATAGAAGCCAGCGACATACAGGGAGCGAGAGAGGTACCTTAATATCCTACCATAGAGGAGGAGAGGATGGGAAGGTTTGTGCAGGACTTTCAGCACACCTGGGATCAATGTGTCAGTCAGTGAGTACCTGTTTGTGTAGGACCTTAAGCAGGCCTGGAGTCAATCCAGTATCAGTCTTCTGTGTGGCGACAGGCATCTCCAGCCTATCCTTGGCTGGCAGAGTGTCTCCTTTGGACAGGGCAGAGAAGTACCTGATAGAACAGAAACATTTCAACGGAACAATAATTGTACTTTACCCTGGCCATTATCCCTGCTCAGCAACTGGGTAGTTACAAGCACCTGAACCATACAAGCTGGCCTCTCTTGGTAGTACAGTCACATCCAGGGAGGCTGTACTTACGCTGCAGACCACTGTAGTATGTCATTGGGTTGAGTTCTGATTGCAGCTTTGGTGAACTGTTTGAGAATGTCTGGTAGTTCTGGGGGGATGTTGATTTGCTGTGCACAGTACATAGTATCTGGAGGAGGCATTGCTGGGAAATATAGTGGATATTAAATGTTATTCATAGTTTTCAAGATGTGATAATCAATCTAACATTAGTATAAACTATAGCCAATGTTTTGTGCCCATCATTACAGCAGACAATATTGTAAAAGACGAGCTAACGTTAGCTAGCCAACCACAAAAATGAGATGACAGCCTAACGTTTAGCAGACATAAAAGATGGCTGACAAAGTCGTATCAACAATTTAGTTACTACAAAAACTCTTACCTGAATACTGAATCGAGTATCTTGCTTGGTGATAAAAAATAAATAAACAAGAGAGTTAATTTGCTAAAACGATATAAAAAGTTGATTTGGTTTAGGGACCGGACAACTTCATTTTCAATCCATAGCAACTTAACGTTTGCTGCCAACGTCACATAGCAACAGGAACCCTCGATGATTGGACCAGAAAGATGTCATTACTTTGTTCAACCACTGGTTGGCATTGCAAACAAAGGCAAACAGCAGAGCATCTTTCCAAACAGTGTTGCCAATTTAGCGACTTTGTCGCTATATTTAGCGAGTTTTCAGACCACTCTAGCGACACATTTTCAAAAAAGCGACTAGTGACAAATCTAGCGACTTTTTCTGGTGTTATTGGAGACTCTGACTTGAAAGCACGTATCGTTCTTACTCTTCTCAACGAGCAGCGAGTGCTGCCGTGGGGCCCACCCCTTTCCCAAAGCACTCCCCACCCCAGTCCCAAAGCACTCCCCACCCCAGTCCCAAAGCACTCCCTACCCTAGTCCCAAAGCACTCCCCACCCCAGTCCCAAAGCACTCCCTACCCCAGTCCCAAAGTACTCCCCACCCCATCCCAAAGCACTCCCCACCCCATCCCAAAGCACTCCCCATACCCGTCCCCACCCCCGTCCCAAAGCACTCACAGGCTGCCCAGTTCTCGCGCAGCAGTCCCTCCCAGCTGCAGTCAGAGCAGGAGATGTTCACCCCTCCACATATGAATCCTGCATGCGGGAAGCCGCCGCTGGCTGATCCCGCCCTGGCTTATATTCATGGCGGGATGTAAATGTAGGGTGTTTTTTACTCACGTTTTGTCTCTCCCACGACATTACTCCTCTCTCCTACAGCGTCCATCACAATTACATGCACATGGCCAATTATGCAAATTATTAATATATGTGGAAACTGAAATGGTCTATTCATTCCTTTTCCATTTTAGCAGACGCTCTTATCCAGAGCAATTTACTAGTGAGTGAATACATTTTCATACTTTTTCGTACTGGTCCCCTTTGGGAATCCAACCCACAACCCTAGCAACTGAGTCACATCATTACATTTACATTTACATTTTAGTCATTTAGCAGATGCTCTTATCCAGAGCGACTTACAGGAGCAATTAGGGTTAAGTGCCTTGCTCAAGGGCACATTAACGTCATTTAGCAGACGCTCTTAGCCAGAGCGACTCACAAATTGGTGCGTTCACCCTATAGCCAGTGGGATAACCACTTTACAATTTGGGGCGGGGCGGGGCGGGGCGGGGGGGGGGGGGGGGGGGGGGTTAGAAGGAATACTTTATCCTATCCCAGGTATTCCTTAAAGAGGTGGGGTTTCAAATGTCTCCGGAAGGTGGTGAGTGACTCCGCTGTCCTGGCGTCGTGAGGGAGCTTGTTCCACCATTGGGGTGCCAGAGCAGCGAACAGTTTTGACTGGGCTGAGCGGGAGCTATGCTTCCGCAGAGGAAGGGGAGCCAGCAGGCCAGAGGTGGATGAACGCAATGCCCTCGTTTGGGTGTAGGGACTGATCAGAGCCTGAAGGTACAGAGGTGCCGTTCCCCTCACTGCTCCATAGGCAAGCACCATGGTCTTGTAGCGGATGCGAGCTTCAACTGGAAGCCAGTGGAGTGTGCGGAGGAGGGGGGTGACGTGAGAGAACTTGGGAAGGTTGAACACCAGACGGGCTGCGGCATTCTGGATGAGTTGTAGGGGTTTAATGGCACAGGCAGGGAGGCCAGCCAACAGCGAGTTGCAGTAGTCCAGACGGGAGATGACAAGTGCCTGGATTAGGACCTGTGCCGCTTCCTGTGTAAGGCAGGGTCGTACTCTCCGAATGTTGTAGAGCATGAACCTGCAGGAGCGGGTCACCGCCTTGATGTTGGCGGAGAACGACAGGGTGTTGTCCAGGGTCACGCCTAGGCTCTTCGCACTCTGGGAGGAGGACACAGCGGAGTTGTCAACCGTGATGGCGAGATCATGGAACGGGCAGTCCTTCCCCGGGAGGAAGAGCAGCTCCGTCTTGCCAGGGTTCAGCTTGAGGTGGTGATCCGTCATCCATACTGATATGTCTGCCAGACATGCAGAGATGCGATTCGCCACCTGGTTATCAGAAGGGGGAAAGGAGAAGATTAGTTGTGTATCGTCAGCGTAGCAATGATAGGAAAGGCCATGTGAGGATATGACAGAGCCAAGTGACTTGGTGTATAGGGAGAAAAGGAGCGGGCCTAGAACTGAGCCCTGGGGGACACCAGTGGTGAGAGCACGTGGTGCGGAGACAGCTTCTCGCCACGCCACTTGGTAGGAGCGACCGGTCAGGTAGGATGCAATCCAGGAGTGAGCCGCGCCGGAGATGCCCAGCTCGGAGAGGGTGGAGAGGAGGATCTGATGGTTCACAGTATCAAAGGCAGCAGACAGGTCTAGAAGGACAAGAGCAGAGGAGAGAGAGTTAGCTTTAGCAGTGCGGAGAGTCTCCGTGACACAGAGAAGAGCAGTCTCAGTTGAATGACCAGTCCTGAAACCTGATTGGTTTGGATCAAGAAGGTAATTCTGAGAGAGATAGCAAGAGAGTTGGCTAAAGACGGCACGCTCAATAGTTTTGGAAAGAAAAGAAAGAAGGGATACTGGTCTGTAGTTGTTGACATCAGTGGGGTCGAGTGTTGGTTTTTTGAGAAGGGGAGCAACTCTCGCTCTCTTGAAGACGGAAGGGACATGGCCAGCGGTCAAGGATGAGTTGATCAGCGAGGTGAGGTAGGGGAGAAGGTCACCGGAGATGGTCTGGAGAAGGGAGGAGGGGATGGGGTCAAGCGGGCAGGTTGTTGGGCGGCCTGCAGTCACAAGTCGCAGGATTTTATCTGGAGAGAGAGGGGAGAAAGAAGTCAAAGCATAGGGTAGGGCAGTGTGAGCAGGACCAGCAGTGTCATTAGACTTAACAAACGAGGATCGGATGTCGTCAACCTTCTTTTCAAAGTGGTTGACGAAGTCATCCACAGAGAGAGAGGAGGGGGGGGGGGGGGGGGGGAGGATTCAGGAGGGAGGAAAATGTGGCAAAGAGCTTCCTAGGGTTAGAGGCAGATGCTTGGAATTTAGAGTGGTAGAAGGTGGCCTTAGCAGCAGAAACAGATGAAGAAAATGTAGAGAGGAGGGAGTGAAAAGATGCCAGGTCGGCAGGGAGTTTAGTTTTCTTCCATTTCCGCTCCGCTGCCCGGAGCTCTGTTCTGTGAGCTCGCAATGAGTCATCAAGCCACGGAGCTGGAGGGGAGGACCGAGCCGGCCGGGAGGATAGGGGACACAGAGAGTCAAAGGATGCAGAAAGGGAGGAGAGGAGGGTTGAGGAGGCAGAATCAGGAGATTGGAGGGAGAAGGATTGAGCAGAGGGAAGAGATGATAGGATGGAAGAGGAGAGAGTAGTGGGAGAGAGAGAGCGAAGGTTGCGGCGGCGCATTACCATCTGTGTAGGGGCAGAGTGAGTAGTGTGGGAGGAGAGCGAGAGAGAAAAGGAAACAAAGTAGTGGTCGGAGACATGGAGGGGAGTTGCAGTGAGATTAGTAGAGGAGCAGCATCTAGTGAAGATGAGGTCAAGCGTATTGCCTGCCTTGTGAGTAGGGGGGGACGGTGAGAGGGTGAGGTCAAAAGAGGAGAGGAGTGGAAAGAAGGAGGCAGAGAGAAATGAGTCAAATGTGGACATAGGGAGGTTGAAATCCCCCAAAACTGTGAGGGGTGAGCCATCCTCAGGGAAGGAACTTATCAAGGCGTCAAGCTCATTGATGAACTCTCCAAGGGAACCTGGAGGGCGATAGATGACAAGGATATTAAGCTTAAATGGGCTAGTGACTGTGACAGCATGGAATTCAAATGAGGAGATAGACAGATGGGTTAGGGGAAAAATTGAGAATGTCCACTTGGGAGAGATGAGGATTCCTGTACCACCACCCCTCTGACCAGATGCTCTCAGGGTATGCGAGAACACATGGTCAGACGAGGAGAGAGCAGTAGGAGTAGCAGTGTTTTCAGTGGTGATCCATGTTTCCGTCAGCGCCAGGAAGTCGAGGGACTGGAGGTTGGCATAGGCTGGGATGAAGTCAGCTTTGTTGGCAGCAGAACGGCAGTTCCAGAGGCTGCCTGCGACCTGGAACTCCACGTGGGTGGTGCGTGCAGGGACCACCAGGTTAGAGAGGCAGCAGCCACGCGGTGTGGTGCGTTTGTGTAGCCTGTGCAGAGAGGAGAGAACAGGGATAGGCAGAGGCATAGTTGACAGGCTGTAGCAAATGGCTACAAAAATGCAGAGGAGATCGGAATGAAATGAGCTAAGCATCTGGGAGCGGAGAGAGCAGGGCCTCCCTCACCAAAAACTTCTACCTCAGAAACTAAAATTGTTTCACTGAACCACCCGAACAAAAACTCTCCCAACTTCCGCCTTTAGAAATCAGAATTGTTGTGAACCACAGCGGTTCAATGTTTAAAGGAATAGACCTTTAATCATCACATCACATCGTCACAAACCACTTGATGTCTTAATGTACTCAATTACTGTATTGTGCATTGTTTTTCTTCATGGTGATAGAAGGTCTACAGGTACAAACCTAGATGACCAGCCTATTTACATTTACATTAAGTGGTTTGTAGGGATGGTAAATTAATACAGCACAAGTGGTTGTTTTCCATGTTTTTTGATCAAGAAAAATATTTAATTTGATGTGGATGTTTTATCTTAGCCCATAACTTTGCACCTTTTTATGTAAATGTTTGAGGACAGGGTTTTGTTCTTTCTGGATTCTATTAGAATGACAATTGCAGAGAAAGGGACAGGGCAACTATTAAAATTCCAACTATTGAATCCTGCAAGAGACTATTCTTAATTATATAACTACCTTTTTTTTGCCAAAGTGGAGATGCAGTTTTTTTTGTTTGCGCTCCAGAAGTCTATAATCGGTCCGCTAATACTAGTAAAGGCCCAGTGCACTACTTTTGTGAACAAATATTTTCAAAAATTACTATTTTTTCCTTCTTCTGATTTTTGCTGCGGCTATGGCCTTATGGCTTGGGGGTAGAAGCTGTTCAGGGTCCTGTTGGTTCCAGACTTAGTGCACTGGTACCGCTTGACATGGGGTAGCAGAGAGAACAGTCTATGGCTTGGGTGGCTGGAGTCTGAATTTCTTGGGCCTTCCTCTGACACCGCCTGGTATAGAGGTCCTGGATGGCAGGGTGCTTGGCCCCAGTGATGTACTGGGCCGTACTCACCACCCTCTGTAGTGCATTGTGGTCGGGTGCCTTGCAGTTGCTGTACCAAGCGTTGATGCAGCCAGTCAAAATGCTCTTAATTGTGAAGCTGTATAACTTTTTGAGGATCTGAGGGCCCATGCCAAATCTTTTCAGCCTCCTGAGGGGGATAAGGTGTTGTCGTGCCCTCTTCACGACTATGTTGGTGTGTGTGGACCATGATAGGTCCTTAGTGATGTGGACACCGAGGAACTTGAAGATCTCGACAAGCTCCACCACAGCCCCATCGATGTGGAGGGGGGCGTGCTCGCATTGTCTTTTTGACATTGAGGGAGAGGTGGTTGTCCTGGCACCACACTGCCAGGTCTGTGACATCCCTATAGGCTGCCTCATCGTCATCTGTTCAGGCCTACCAATGTTGTGCAATCCGGGGTCCTTGGGACTTACCTACCCTAAACCCTAACCAAATACATTTATAACTAACCCTTGTTCCTTGTTTATTTATAACTAATATATTATTTTTTATAACTAACCATAGCTTCTTGTTCCATCTGTGCCCTAACCCTAACCTTTTACATTTAAACATCAACGGGTTGACATCCCAAGGATACCGTTTACCCTTGATACATGGACATCCTCTGTCTGCTCAGAAGAGAAACATTTAAACAAAAACACAGACATACAAAGGCAAAGAATCATCAACATCAATACTTTTATTATTAAACTGCTGTTTGAAAATACAAGTTTACCCTTATCACCTCAGATTAATAGAAAATATAATGGCATCACTATTTGGTAACAGAGAATCAGAATAGACAACTGAAAAGCAGACCGCAATAGAATCATCCTCCACCCACCCTACAACAAGACAATGGTCTATTGACTGAGACGCACACACAATTCAGTTCTGGTACAGAGGTTATTTCCAATTATGGTTATGAACAATCCCTTTCAGGTTCTAACTTGTACGGAGGGCCATGTGGGACATTCAGCATGGCCAAGTTCTCTCCCTTACATGCACGCACACACACACACACACACACACACACACACGTCGCACACGCAACAAACACACTTACAGAGTGTATAAAAAAACGAAAACAAACAATCATGATGAAACAATGAGGTTTAAAAATAAAACACAGGCAATGAAACTTCTCCAAATGTGCTGATCGGTTTCAACTGTTTGTTGAAACTAGTTACTAGCTAGTTATACCTCTCTACTCCCTCCATCCTGCTCCTACCTCACCCCCTCCCTCAAACCCTACGCTCCCCGTCTGATATAAAAATAGTGATCTGGGACAGACTGTTACCCCCGCCACCACCACCTCCCCTGGACAGCTCTAGAAGTCGCCCTTAGGCACAGATCTAGAGTAAACGTACCCTCCCCAAAACCATCTAAGATGGACCCATTATACAAACCTGGACAGTTCTGGAAGTCACAGATCTAGGATCAGCTTACCCTCCCCAAATCCTAACCGTAACCCCACCGTCCCCTTTGCTCCTCAGTCTATCTCTTGCCCCTCTTGTTTCCCACCGGGGGCTTCTTGAGCTGCAGCAGTGGACCTCCCGTGCCGAAGCCCGTGGCGGGAGGGTTGGAGACGCCAAACGTCAGGCCTGCAGACGCGTTGAGGCCGGGGTTACTGAAGTTAAACCCTGAACTACTACTGCTGCTACCAAAACCTGGAGAGAGAGAGAGAGAGAGAGTGAGTATGCTCACAGGGTGTGTCTGCTGAGACTCCCTCAAGAGAGCTTGCACGAGGTGAGGTGAGGTGTGGTGTGGTGAGGTGACGTGTGGTGAGATGTGGTGTGGCGAGTGTGTGTACCTGCGCTCAGGCTCCCTCCCGAGGGCTTGCTGGCGGAGGAGAAACCAAATGAGCCCCCCGTCGCAACCCCCCCGAAACCTGGACCCCCACCAAACACTGCAGGAGAGAGAGAGAGAGAGGGAGGGAGCCAAACTTTAGTAAGACACACACTAACTCTGCTTCTACTACATGACAGAGGGGGAGAGTTTAGCTTCATGGACACACACACACTAACTGCAAGGGTGTGTGAGAAAGAGAGGGAGTTAAGCCCCTGTAATGACTCACTCACAAACAGGGTATACTGAGAGTAGACCAATGAGGAAAGAGCAGCTTGTATCCAAACAGGGTATACTGAGAGTAGACCAATGAGGATAGAGCAGCTGGTATCCAAACAGGGTATACTGAGAGTAGACCAATGAGGAAAGAGCAGCTGGTATCCAAACAGGGTATACTGAGAGTAGACCAATGAGGAAAGAGCAGCTGGTATCCAAACGGGGTATACTGAGAGTAGACCAATGAGGAAAGAGCAGCTGGTATCCAAACGGGGTATACTGACAGTAGACCAATGAGGAAAGAGCAGCTGGTATCCAAACAGGGTATACTGAGAGTAGACCAATGAGGAAAGAGCAGCTGGTATCCAAACAGGGTATACTGAGAGTAGACCAATGAGGAAAGAGCAGCTGGTATCCAAACAGGGTATACTGAGAGTAGACCAATGAGGAAAGAGCAGCTGGTATCCAAACAGGGTATACTGATAGTAGACCAATGAGGAAAGAGCAGCAGGTATCCAATGAAGAGAGTAAAGCATAGAGACCCACACCACACCACAGCTACAGGCAGACTGTTTCAGCCCTAGATGGTGAAGAGCTTAAAAACTCAACACATCCATTCCCTAATACTGCCACCAGTCCTACACACGAGGAGGGGGAAGAGAGGGTGAGGAACAGAGGGAAGAGAGGGTGAGGAACAGAGGGAAGAGAGGGTGAGGAACAGAGGGAAGAGAGGGTGAGGAACAGAGGGAAGAGAGGGTGAGGAACAGAGGGAAGAGAGGGTGAGGAACAGAGGAAGTTAGAGAGAGAAAAAGAAAGAGATCAAGAGATGGTGAGAAACAGGGGGATAGTAAAAAGCAGGAGGAAGAGATAGATGGATGGGGATGAGAGGTAGTACCTCCGAGGCCTGATGAGCCCAAGCTAGAGCCCACTCCCGAGGCAAAGGGGTTTCCCAAGCCAGACCCCAGGGGCGCCTGGCTCCCTGAGACAGACAGAGAGAACACAGCTTACTCCTCTGTACTAAGAGACTGTCTGTTACTGAAGTCAAGTTCCCCCTCTCCTCTGCAATGTCAAGTGGTGGTATTGGCTGAGAGTGTGAACAGGACCCTGTGGATTAGTGCTTCTATATTACAGTTCATAAGACTACGGTAGTCTTCTCAGACTTCACTAAGCCCAAACTCATCTCCTCCCAACACTAACCTTATGATCACATCTAAGTTGTACCTCTTGATGTACCTAATCACTACAGATAGGCTATTTATTAGTGATAATGTAACTATGGATAAATTTTCACAGATCAAATGGTAAAGGGCAATTCCACGGTAACAGAGTGATGCTGAGACTCAGATTTTTCTAAATGGATGTCAAACAAAAAACAATGATAGCAAAGTTAAACAAACCATACAACTCTATGCACACGGACGACTTTTAACCATTTCCACTAAACATTTTACAAAAAGGCATTTACAGTGCATTCGGAAAGTATTCAGACCCCTTCCCTTTTTCCACATTTTGTTACGTTATAGCCTTATTCGAAAATTGATTAAATTAATTTTTTGCCTCAATCTACACACAATACCCCATAATGAGAAAGCAAACAGGTTTTTTGAAAACTTTGCAATTAAAAAACTAAAACACTGAAATACCTTAACAAAAGTATTCAGACCCTTTGCTATGAGACTCAAAATCGAGCTGATCTGGAATGATTTGGAAAGGCACACACCTGTCTATATAAGGTCCCACAGTTGACAGTGCATGTCAGAGCAAAAATCAAGCCATGAGGTCGAAGGAATTGTCCGTAGAGCTCCGAGACAGGATTGTGTCAAGGCACAGATCTGGGGAAGGGTACCAAAACATTTCTGCAGCATTGAAGGTCCCCAAGAACATTCTTAAATGGAAGAAGTTTGCAACCACCAAGACTTCCTAGAGCTGGCCGCCCGGCCAAACTGAGCAATCGGGGGAGAAGGGCCTTGGTCAGGGAGGTGAACAAGAACCTGATGGTCACTCTGACAGAGCGCCAGAGTTCCTCTGTGGAGATGGGAGAACCTCCCAGAAAGACAACCATCTGCAGCACTCCACCAATCAGGCCTTTATGGTAGAGTGGCCAGACGGAAGCCACTCCTCAGTAAAAAGGCACATGACAGCCCATTTTGAGTTTGCCAAAAGGCACCTAAAGGACTCTCAGACCATGAGTAACAAGGTTTTTTGGTCTGATGAAACCAAGATTAAACTCTTTGGCCTGAATGCCAAGCGTCACGTCTGGAGGAAACCTGGCACCATCCCTATGGTGAAGCATGGTGGTGGCAGCATCATGCTGTGGTGATCTTTATCAGCGGCAGGGACTGGGAGACTAGTCAGGATCAAGGGTAAGATGAACGGAGCAAAGTACAGAGAGATCCTTGATGAAAACCTGCTCCAGAGCACTCAGGACCTAAGACTTGGGCGAAGGTTCACCTTCCAACAGGACAACGACCCTAAGCACACAGCCAAGACAATGCAGGAGTGGCTTTGGGACAAGTCTTTGAATGTCCTTGAGTGGCCCAGCCAGAGCCAGGACTTGAACCCAATCGAACATCTCTGGAGAGACCTGAAAATAGCTGTGCAGCGACGCTCACCATCCAACCTGACAGAGCTTGAGAGGATCTGCAGAGAAGAATCTCCCCAAATACAGGTGTACCAAAGTTGTAGCGTCAAACCCAAGAAGACGAGCTGCCAAAGGTGCTTCAACAAAGTACTGAGTAAAGGGTCTGAATACTTATGTAAATGTGATTTCAGTTATTTATTTATTTTTAAATTAGCACACATTTCTACAAATCTGTTTTTGCTTTGTCATTATGGGGTATTGTGTGTAGATTAATGAGGGGAAAAAACAATGTAATCAATTTTAGAATAGGGCTGTAACGGAACAAAATGTGGAAAAAGTAAAAGGGTCTGAATACTTTCCGGATGCACTGTACTTGAACAGTACAGAAGCAGTGGAAATTGTCAAGTCGTCCTTGTGCATAGAGCTGTATGGTTTGTTTAACTTTGCAATCATTGGTTTTTGTTTGACATACATTTTGGAAGAATCGGAGTCTCAGCATCACTCTGGTGTGGTAGAAACATGGCCGCTAGTACTTTCACTCTGAACCTCAGGGCACCAGTCTTGTTTCTTTTTAGCGGTTCTCAAATTTGATTTTGGAGTTGCAGCCTCAGCTATCGTATTAGTTAATTATCTTAGATCTAATTGGGTTTTCTAAAATCTGTGATTTACCAGTCAAAAAGAAACAAGGACAAGGTCGCTCCTTTAAAAACTGATTTATTGTCAAATGAAAGTAATTCCACTTACATAAAACAGACACAGTTAAAGGACACAACCGATTGCTAATTCCTAGCTGCTATGGTTGTATTTGATACGTTTTCAAGGTTCAAGATTCCAAGAGTGAAGGAACTAGCATGTGCCAGAAAAAAAATGCATCGCAAACAATTATTAATATGTCAAGTTTCAAAAGGCACACAATATTATATAGTGTCAGATATATGCATCATCAACAACAACAAGCATTGGAGATATATATATATATACACACACACACACACACACCACACACACACACACACAACCGGTCAAAAGTTTTAGAACACCTACTCAGGGTTTTTCTTAATTTTTTACTATTTTCTACATTGTAGAATAATAGAAAACATCAAAACTATGAAATAACACATATGGAATCATGTAGCAACCAAAGTAAAAAAAATATATATTTTATAGTTGCGATTCTTCAAATAGCCACCCTTTGCCTTGATGACAGCTTTGCACACTCTTGGCATTCTCTCAACCAGCTTCATGAGGAATGCTTTTCCAACAGTCTTGAAGGAGTTCCCACATATGCTAAGCACTTGTTGGCTGCTTTTCCTTCACTCTGCGGTCCGACTCATCCCAAACCATCTCAATTTGGTTGAGGTCGGGGGATTGTGGAGGCCAGGTCATCTGATGCAGCACTCCATCACTCTCCTTCTTGGTAAAATAACCCTTACACAGCCTGGAGGTGTGTTGGGTCATTGTCCTGTTGAAAAACAAATGATAGTTCCACTAAGCCCAAACCAGATGGGATGGCGTATCGCTGCAGAATGCTGTGGTAGCCATGCTGGTTAAGTGTGCCTTGAATTCTAAATATATCACAGACAGTGTCACCAGCAAAGCACCCCCACACCATAACACCTCCTCCTCCATGCTTTATGGTGGGAAATTCACATGCGGAGATCATCCATTCACCCACATCGCGTCTCACAAAGACATGGCGGTTTGAACCAAAGATCTCCAATTTGGACTCCAGACCAAAGGACAGATTTCCACCGGTCTAATGTCCATTGCTCATGTTTCATGTCCCAAGCAAGTATCTTCTTATTATTGGTGTCCTTTAGTAGTGGTTTCTTTGCAGCAATTCGACCATGAAGGCCTGATTCACACGGTTTCCTCTGAACAGTTGATGTTGAGATGTGTATGTTACTTGAACTCTGTGAAGCATTTATTTGGGCTGCAATTTCTGAGGCTGGTAACTCTAATGAACTTATCCTCTGCAGCAGAGGTAACTCTGGGTCTTCCATTCCTGTGGCGGTCCCCATGAGAGCCAGTTTCATCATTGCGCTGGAGGTTTTTTGCGACTGCACTTGAAGAAACGTTCAAAGTTCTTGAGATTTTCCGGATTGACTGACCTTCATGTCTTAAAGTAATGATGGACTGTCGTTTCTCTTTGCTTATTTGAGCTGTTCTTGCCATAATATGGACTTGGTCTTTTACCAAATAGGGCTATCTTCTGTATACCCCGCCTACCTTGTCACAACACAACTGATTGTCTCAAACGCATTAAGAAGGAAAGAAATTCCACAAATTAACTTTTAACAAGGCACACCTGTTAATTGAAATGCATTCCAGGTGACTACCTAATGAAGCTGGTTGAGAGAATGCCAAGAGTGTACAAAACTGTCATCAAGGCAAAGGGTGACTACTTTGAAGAATCTCAAATATATTTTGATTTGTTTAACACTTTTTTTGGTTACTACATGATTCCATATGTGTTATTTCATAGTTTTGATGTCTTCACTATTATTCTACAACATAGAAAATAGTAAAAAGAAAATAAAAATCCTTGAATGAGTAGGTTTGTCCAAACCTTTGACTGGTATGTATATATATATATATATATATATATATATATATATAGAGTAAACACATTGTTCTAAACAAATGCACTCTGAATCAGAGTGAAGATGAGGGGTGTGTTCAGTGATGTGACGTGTTCTATACGTTGCAGATAGAAATGTAATGAATAGAGCCGACATGATTCCCTATTCTACATGAGAATCATATCAGCTCTAAACAGAACACATTTCTATCTGAACGTTCTGTAACGTCAAACCCTCCAGAACAGGCCCCAGAATTGGCATCTGTGTTAGTAAACTGATCCAGTAGGGAAACTACACCTCCCCAGTCAATACCACCAGTGTTGAACATACTACATCCCAGAGCACCTCCCCTGGCTCTATGTAGCTAGCTCTGAGTCTGAACACCGAGTGGAGGGACAGTCTCTCAGCCAGTCAGTCCAACCACTACCAGTCTTCTGATCTCATAGAAGCCCTCAAAAAGTCCCAAGATTCATCAGTCCAGTTAGCCATCACTGTTACACTAATGGAAGTCTGCCATCTGCAGCAGCCCTATGAGTTTCAGAACCAATCACAGAGTTCCAGAACTAATCTACGAGTTCCAGTTCCACATTATCTACTCATTCTAGAATATTCAGAGTTCCAGAGTGGTTCTGGAACGTTAGCGTGAGATGGTGGACAGACAGACAGGTCAGTCCAGAGCAGCAGTTGGTTAATCTCAGAGCACAAATTGTCACTCGGAATACAGAAAAATTCTGATTCTTGGCACTAATGATCCCACTGCCCTTCCCCAAGCAGTCGGTACGAGCAGCAAGTTCACCGTCTCTCCCCTGCTAAACTAGCGAGTGGTGTATTAACACTGAAGCCCTTAAATTATTAAATAGAATGGATCATGAAACTAAAGAAAACTAGGTTCCCTCTGTACAGACTGTCATCAGCCCCTCTGCTATCTATTTCCTTGGGCTAGCTAGGCCTACATGGTAGAGCGCCCGCCAGTGTTAAATAGTGTGTGTAGGAAATACTGTTAAAATCACAATCATTATCTCAAAAGGTTATTGTAGAATGCATAGTGATAAATTCAAAGTCGGATGGACTGTCAGGTAGAAGTGTGTGTTTAGACCAGGAGTGTCAAATTCCACGGAGGGCCTAGTGTCTGCATGTTTTTGGTTTGTCATTTCAATTAAGACCTAGACAACCAGGTGAGGGGAGTTCCTTACTAATTAGTGACCTTGATTCATCAATCAAGTACAAGGGAGGAGTGAAAACCCGCAGACACTCAGCCCTCCGTGGAATGAGTTTGACACGTGGTTTAGAACAGTGGTTGCCAACCTTTTTCGGTTACTGTACCACCAACTGAATTTTGCTCTGCCCGGAGTACCCCCTCATGTGCATTTTACCAGTAACCCTATGGACTCCGTGGAGTCTTCTCAAGTACCCCCTGTGGATAGTCCAAGTACCCCTGGTTGGGAACCACTGGTTTAGACCAGTGCTGCCCAACCCTCTTCCTGGAGATCTACTGTCCTGTAGGTTTTCAGTCCAACCCTCTTCCTGGAGATCTACTGTCCTGTAGGTTTTCAGTCCAACCCTCTTCCTGGAGATCTACTGTCCTGTAGGTTTTCAGTCCAACCCTCTTCCTGGAGATCTACGGTCCTGTAGGTTTTCAGTCCAACCCTCTTCCTGGAGATCTACTGTCCTGTAGGTTTTCAGTCCAACCCTCTTCCTGGAGATCTACTGTCCTGTAGGTTTTCAGTCCAACCCTCTTCCTGGAGATCTACTGTCCTGTATGTTTTCAGTCCAACCCTCTTCCTGGAGATCTACTGTCCTGTAGGTTTTCAGTCCAACCCTCTTCCTGGAGATCTACTGTCCTGTAGGTTTTCAGTCCAACCGTCTTCCTGGAGATCTACTGTCCTGGAGGTTTTCAGTCCAACCCTTTTCCTGGAGATCTACTGTCCTGTAGGTTTTCAGTCCAACCCTCTTCCTGGAGATCTACTGTCCTGTAGGTTTTCAGTCCAACCCTCTTCCTGGAGATCTACTGTCCTGTAGGTTTTCAGTCCAACCCTCTACCTGGAGATCTACTGTCCTGTAGGTTTTCAGTCCAACCCTCTTCCTGGAGAACTACTGTCCTGTAGGTTTTCAGTCCAACCCTCTTCCTGGAGATCTACTGTCCTGTAGGTTTTCAGTCCAACCCTCTTCCTGGAGATCTACTGTCCTGTAGGTTTTCAGTCCAACCCTCTTCCTGGAGATCTACTGTCCTGTAGGTTTTCAGTCCAACCCTCTTCCTAGAGATCTACTGTCCTGTAGGTTTTCAGTCCAACCCTCTTCCTGGAGATCTACTGTCCTGTAGGTTTTCAGTCCAACCCTCTTCCTAGAGATCTACCGTCCTGTAGGTTTTCAGTCCAACCCTCTTCCTGGAGATCTACTGTCCTGTAGGTTTTCAGTCCAACCCTCTTCCTGGAGATCTACTGTCCTGTAGGTTTTCAGTCCAACCCTCTTCCTGGAGATCTACTGTCCTGTAGGTTTTCAGTCCAACCCTCTTCCTGGAGATCTACTGTCCTGTAGGTTTTCAGTCCAACCCTCTTCCTGGAGATCTACTGTCCTGTAGGTTTTCAGTCCAACCCTAACTTAGCATATCTGATTCAGCTAGTTAAGGTCTTGTTGAGCAGCTAATAAGTAGAATCAGGTGTGTTAAATTAGGGTTGGACTGAAAACCCACAGGACGGTAGATCTCCAGGAAGAGGGTTGGACTGAAAACCTACAGGACAGTAGATCTCCAGGAAGAGGGTTGGACTGAAAACCCACAGGACGGTAGCTCTCCAGGAAGAGGGTTGGACTGAAAACCCACAGGACGGTAGCTCTCCAGGAAGAGGGTTGGACTGAAAACCCACAGGACGGTAGATCTCCAGGAAGAGGGTTGGACAGCCCTGGTTAAGACTATACAATGATCATTACCAGCTAAGGCAGTCAATGTTCTGTCTACAATGCAAATACATTCATACAGACACACACACACCTGGCCACTTTAGCAACCAGAGCCTGCTATTATTGCTATGACAACTCCATGGTAATTTAAGATACTGCCATGGTTACAAAAAGGGATTAATTTCTTTAACACTTCAAATCTTCAACTGAAATTAAAACACCAAATGACCTCTTCTGTATGACCTGTACAGTAAGTCAGCGTTCCCCAACTCCGGTCCTCCAGTTTTCCCCAACAGTACATATTTTTCTTATGGCCCCAGACAAGCACACCTGATTCTACTTGTCAACTAATCATCAAGCCCTTGATAAGTTGAATCAGGTGTTTTTGTCCCTGGCTACAACAAAAATGTGTACTGATGGGGATACTGGAGGACCGGAGTTGGGAACCGCTGCAGTATTTGACACTATATTATTTTAACACTAGACAAGGGCTGTCCAACCCTCTTCCTGGAGATCTACTGTCCTGTAGGTTTTCAGTCCAACCCTCTTCCTGGAGAACTACTGTCCTGTAGGTTTTCAGTCCAACCCTCTTCCTGGAGAACTACTGTCCTGTAGGTTTTCAGTCCAACCGTCTTCCTGGAGATCTACTGTCCTGTAGGTTTTCAGTCCAACCCTCTTCCTGGAGAACTACTGTCCTGGAGGTTTTCAGTCCAACCCTAACTTAGCATATCTGATTCAGCTAGTTAAGGTCTTGTTGAGCAGCTAATAAGTAGAATCAGGTGTGTTAAATTAGGGTTGGACTGAAAACCCACAGGACGGTAGATTGCCAGGAAGAGGGTTGGACTGAAAACCCACAGGACGGTAGATTGCCAGGAAGAGGTTTGGGCAGCCCTGCACTAGGCTATACACCCCTCAAACTCAACTCTGGACCACGAAGCCAGTTCCACTGTGTTTTTCCATTGTTGCCCTCTAATCAGGGACTGATTTAGATCTGGGACACCAGGTGTGTGCAATTAACTATCAGGTAGAACAGAAAACCAGCAGGCTCCGGACCTCGTAGGGTAAGAGTTGAATACCCCTGCTATACACCAGGGGTGTCAAACTCATTCCATGGAGGGCCCAGTGTCTGCAGGTTTTTGGTTTGTCATTTCAATTAAGACCTAGACAACCAGGTGAGGGGAGTTCCTTACTAATTAGTGACCTTAATTCATCAATCAAGTACAAGGGATGTGCGAAAACCCGCAGACACTCGGCCCTCCGTGGAATGAGTTTGACATGTGCGATACACTGTCAGTCTAACTTCTAAGTGTGTATCAAGGCAGACTGCTACCACATAGTGAAAGCAACTTCACTGTTTTAGAAAACACACACTGTGGTCCTCATTTAAACCAGTTTGTACAATCCCCCTAAAAAAACAGTTGACCCAATTTTCGAACTAAACCGATTTTGGACACCTAACGGATGACAGATCACACTCACTTGGCACCACCACATTATACCACTCCATACTAAGATATTTTATTCTCAATAAAACCAAACTATTTCAGCTACACAACAAAGTACCGTCATTAAATATATATTAAAATTGAGACTGAACCCAAAGACATTGCAGCCTCCAGGTTCAGTTATTTAAAGGATTATATTCTAGAGTCTGTCTGGGACAGATCTGAGAGCTGTGAATGAGTACTACCTTTCCGTCTCATCTCCAGTAATCTCCACACGCTTTCATTTTAGTTCCCATCCCTCCTTTTCTCCAGTAGAGGAAAAAGCCCCACTGAGGTAATGCTAAGTGCTTCTCTTGAATTGGAAATGTTTTTTTTTTTTGCATATCCCAACTCTTCTCAAGAGAAGGGTCACGGCCAAGGTATGCCATTATCAAGTAGGGTCCGATTTTTCACCTTTCCAGCTTGGGGATTCAAACTAGCGACCTTTCGGTTACTGGCCCAACGCTCTAACCGCTGGGCTACCTGCCGAATAATGGTTGCTAGGTTTATGGACAGGCGTTTTCAACGAAGAGCCTGCTAGAGACACTCATGATAACTCCACACACCTATAACCTATAGCGCCAAACCACAGGGGGAAATAACTGAAAAGGGTTTGGCGCTTGCTATGCTGCTTTCAGATGTTCTTCTTCTGATCCTCCAGCTCTCCGGAGAAAGAAAAGAAACCAAACAAAAAGTTTGGCTACATTGCTTTTCATTCTCCTCTATCCCCCTCAGTCTCCCTCCTCCCCTCCCTCTGTCAGACTGAAGGGTTGGTAAGGTGAAAGGTCAAAGATGAGGGGTCAGGGTTCTAGAACTTGAAGGCGGAGTTCAGACCTGGTCCGGGCTGCTGCTGGCTCAGCGTGGCTGCCATGGCGACCGCTGCCGCGTTAGGGACACTGCTGAACGGGGCGGGGCCGATGGTGATGCGTGGGGCGCTCTTCCACTTCTTACTGGCCACCCGCTTGGACTCAAAAACATCTGTGGAGTCCTCCAGGAAGGCCCGGCGGTATCCCAGGTACTGCTGCTTCAGGATCTACCACAGAGGAAGAACCTCAATCACTTCATCTCCAGACACCACGGAGAATGAACCTCAATCACTTCATTCAAAATACTTTATTTCTGTAGCTCTTGATGATTTGTCACAGAGCAGTCAACAGTGATGTTGTTAGTGACCTGGAGGACTTACCTTGACGTTCTCATGTACTGACTGGAGCTGAGCAGCCAGACACACAAACGTCTGGTACAACTTCTGCATGGCCAGCGACAGATCTATACACACAATACAAAGACAGAAAGACACAAACACACACAGTATGAAGAGTCATGAGTCTATGTGTCTCACCCTGTGGTGTGAAGTGTGATCCACTGCCTTGTGTAGAGAGGTGTGTGTCTCACCCCGTGGTGTGAAGTGTGATCCACTGCCTTGTGTAGAGAGGTGTGTGTCTCACCCTGTGGTGTGAAGTGTGATCCACTGCCTTGTGTAGAGAGGTGTGTGTCTCACCCTGTGGTGTGAAGTGTAATCCACTGCCTTGTGTAGAGAGGTGTGTGTCTCACCCTGTGGTGTGAAGTGTAATCCACTGCCTTGTGTAGAGAGGTGTGTGTCTCACCCTGTGGTGTGAAGTGTGATCCACTGCCTTGTGTAGAGAGGTGTGTGTCTCACCCTGTGGTGTGAAGTGTGATCCACTGCCTTGTGTAGAGAGGTGTGTGTCTCACCCTGTGGTGTGAAGTGTGATCCACTGCCTTGTGTAGAGAGGTGTGTGTCTCACCCTGTGGTGTGAAGTGTGATCCACTGCCTTGTGTAGAGAGGTGTGTGTCTCACCCTGTGGTGTGAAGTGTGATCCACTGCCTTGTGTAGAGAGGTGTGTGTCTCACCCTGTGGGGTGAAGTGTGATCCACTGCCTTGTGTAGAGAGGTGTGTGTCTCACCCCGTGGTGTGAAGTGTAATCCACTGCCTTGTGTAGAGAGGTGTGTGTCTCACCCTGTGGTGTGAAGTGTGATCCACTGCCTTGTGTAGAGAGGTGTGTGTGTCTCACCCTGTGGTGTGAAGTGTAATCCACTGCCTTGTGTAGAGAGGTGTGTGTCTCACCCTGTGGTGTGAAGTGTGATCCACTGCCTTGTGTAGAGAGGTGTGTGTCTCACCCCGTGGTGTGAAGTGTGATCCACTGCCTTGTGTAGAGAGGTGTGTGTGTCTCACCCCGTGGTGTGAAGTGTGATCCACTGCCTTGTGTAGAGAGGTGTGTGTCTCACCCTGTGGTGTGAAGTGTGATCCACTGCCTTGTGTAGAGAGGTGTGTGTCTCACCCCGTGGTGTGAAGTGTGATCCACTGCCTTGTGTAGAGAGGTGTGTGTCTCACCCTGTGGTGTGAAGTGTGATCCACTGCCTTGTGTAGAGAGGTGTGTGTGTCTCACCCTGTGGTGTGAAGTGTGATCCACTGCCTTGTGTAGAGAGGTGATTCTCCAGTTCCTCTATCTGCTGTCTGTACTGCTGCAGCTGGACCTCAAACTGATCCACTAAACACCGGAAATAACTACACACACAGACAGACAAACAGACAGACAGACAGACATAAAGAAAGAGAGACAGAAAGAGAGAGAGCCAAACAGAGAGAGAGAGACAGGATTCAACTTATTAGGGATAAAATGCAGTTCATGAATCTATGTGGTCCTAAAGCAAAAAGGGCTATGGTAAGTTCAGGGGGATATAACAATGATGGTGATGGGAGTTCTCACTCATAGGGAGCTGTGTTTTCGTGTTGGAGTCCAGGGGGAGTCTTCTGAGTCCGCAGAGCTATGTCTGCATTCTTCAACTCCTAGACGGGGGACGGGGGACGGGGAGAAAGAGAAGACCATCAAGACCAGCAACACTAAAAGGGAAAATGTGTTTTGATCCTGAATTCCTCAAAGGACAATGTGACCTCAGTGAGTGTGTACCTGTGCGGTCTCCATCTTCAGTTTGTCTATAGCCAGGGCGTTTCTCTGTAGTCCCGAGGAACTGACAGACAGCAGCTGTTTGAGACTCTTGATGTCATCCTGAACCTTCAGCATGGCTTTAGAAGACATCCTGCTGATCTCCTCATGAACCTCCTTCTGCTCCTTCACAAACTTCCTACAGGACGGTAGAAATGACCAAAGATATTGTTAGAGATGTGCATAGACACACGCACATGATGATGCACGACTTCTTCACTTACTGAAAGTGGTCTACATCCTGACAGATGACTGGAGGCAAGTTTTCATCTTTCAACGCTTTACTGTCCCTGAAAGAGAGAGCCAGAAACCCATTATGACAACCATAATTAGCAACTACAATGAGTCATTGGTCGCACTGTGGACTCTTATTGGTCCAGACAGGTGTCAGTCAGTAGGACTTACTGTGGGCTGGCCCCTGATGATTTGTCGCTCTTCTTTTCTGAGGAGATGCTGAAGTCAACTCCGCCCAGTCCAAGGCTGGGGGCCGCTGAGACCCCCGTGGAGGTAGAGACCAGGGAACCTAACATCAACCCCCCTGATCCGAGAGTGGTCTGGGCCAGACCTGGAAACACACACACAAGGGTTAACACAAATAAACATGCTGACACAAACACACATACAGAAACACAACCACACAAATGTGTTAGTCCCATACAAACCTAACGCTAACCCCAGTCCTCCCAGAGTGGACTGGCCCAGACCTAAGACAAACACACCAAAAGTATTAGAAAAAACAGACAGATCATACACTACCTCTAAATAAGGATAGTAGTGACAGATAAAGATAAGAGATAGGGGGATGATGAGTGACCCAGAGACAGAGAGAGATGTAGTTAACTAACCAGTATGAGTCATGTTAGAGAACAGACAGATATAGATGTAGTTAACTAACCAGTAGGAGCCATGTTAGAGAACAGACAGATATAGATGTAGTTAACTAACCAGTAGGAGCCATGTTAGAGAACAGACAGATAGAGATGTAGTTAACTAACCAGTAGGAGTCATGTTAGAGAACAGACAGAGAGAGATGTAGTTAACTAACCAGTAGGAGTCATGTTAGAGGACAGAGAGAGATGTAGTTAACTAACCAGTAGGAGCCATGTTAGAGGACAGACAGATAGAGATGTAGTTAACTAACCAGTATGAGTCATGTTAGAGAACAGACAGATAGAGATGTAGTTAACTAACCAGTAGGAGTCATGTTAGAGGACCGACAGATAGAGATGTAGTTAACTAACCAGTAGGAGCCATGTTAGAGAACAGACAGATAGAGATGTAGTTAACTAACCAGTAGGAGCCATGTTAGAGGACAGACAGATAGAGATGTAGTTAACTAACCAGTAGGAGCCATGTTAGAGGACAGACAGAGAGAGATGTAGTTAACTAACCAGTAGGAGCCATGTTAGAGAACAGACAGATAGAGATGTAGTTAACTAACCAGTAGGAGCCATGTTAGAGAACAGACAGAGAGAGATGTAGTTAACTAAGTTAACTAACCAGTAGGAGTCATGTTAGAGGACAGACAGAGAGAGATGTAGTTAACTAACCAGTAGGAGTCATGTTAGAGAACAGACAGAGAGAGATGTAGTTAACTAACCAGTAGGAGCCATGTTAGAGGACAGAGAGAGATGTAGTTAACTAACCAGTAGGAGCCATGTTAGAGGACAGACAGATAGAGATGTAGTTAACTAACCAGTAGGAGTCATGTTAGAGAACAGACAGAGAGAGATGTAGTTAACTAACCAGTAGGAGTCATGTTAGAGGACAGAGAGAGATGTAGTTAACTAACCAGTAGGAGCCATGTTAGAGGACAGACAGATAGAGATGTAGTTAACTAACCAGTAGGAGCCATGTTAGAGAACAGACAGATAGAGATGTAGTTAACTAACCAGTAGGAGTCATGTTAGAGAACAGACAGAGAGAGATGTAGTTAACTAACCAGTAGGAGTCATGTTAGAGGACAGAGAGAGATGTAGTTAACTAACCAGTAGGAGCCATGTTAGAGGACAGACAGATAGAGATGTAGTTAACTAACCAGTATGAGTCATGTTAGAGAACAGACAGATAGAGATGTAGTTAACTAACCAGTAGGAGCCATGTTAGAGAACAGACAGATAGAGATGTAGTTAACTAACCAGTAGGAGCCATGTTAGAGAACAGACAGAGAGAGATGTAGTTAACTAAGTTAACTAACCAGTATGAGTCATGTTAGAGAACAGACAGATAGAGATGTAGTTAACTAACCAGTAGGAGTCATGTTAGAGGACAGACAGAGAGAGATGTAGTTAACTAACCAGTAGGAGTCATGTTAGAGGACAGACAGATAGAGATGTAGTTAACTAACCAGTAGGAGTCATGTTAGAGGACAGACAGATAGAGATGTGTAGTTAACTAACCAGTAGGAGTCATGTTAGAGAACAGACAGAGAGAGATGTAGTTAACTAACCAGTAGGAGTCATGTTAGAGGACAGAGAGAGATGTAGTTAACTAACCAGTAGGAGCCATGTTAGAGGACAGACAGATAGAGATGTAGTTAACTAACCAGTAGGAGCCATGTTAGAGAACAGACAGAGAGAGATGTAGTTAACTAACCAGTAGGAGTCATGTTAGAGGACAGACAGATAGAGATGTAGTTAACTAACCAGTAGGAGCCATGTTAGAGAACAGACAGAGAGAGATGTAGTTAACTAACCAGTAGGAGTCATGTTAGAGGACAGACAGAGAGAGATGTAGTTAACTAAGTTAACTAACCAGTAGGAGTCATGTTAGAGGACAGACAGAGAGAGATGTAGTTAACTAACCAGTAGGAGCCATGTTAGAGGACAGACAGATAGAGATGTAGTTAACTAACCAGTAGGAGTCATGTTAGAGAACAGACAGAGATGTAGTTAACTAACCAGTAGGAGCCATGTTAGAGGACAGACAGAGAGAGATGTGTAGTTAACTAACCAGTAGGAGTCATGTTAGAGGACAGACAGATAGAGATGTAGTTAACTAACCAGTAGGAGCCATGTTAGAGGACAGACAGATAGAGATGTAGTTAACTAACCAGTAGGAGTCATGTTAGAGAACAGACAGAGAGAGATGTAGTTAACTAACCAGTAGGAGTCATGTTAGAGGACAGACAGAGATGTAGTTAACTAACCAGTAGGAGTCATGTTAGAGGACAGACAGATAGAGATGTAGTTAACTAACCAGTAGGAGCCATGTTAGAGGACAGACAGATAGAGATGTAGTTAACTAACCAGTAGGAGTCATGTTAGAGGACAGACAGAGAGAGATGTAGTTAACTAACCAGTAGGAGTCATGTTAGAGGACAGATAGAGATGTAGTTAACTAACCAGTAGGAGCCATGTTAGAGAACAGACAGAGAGAGATGTAGTTAACTAACCAGTAGGAGTCATGTTAGAGGACAGATAGAGATGTAGTTAACTAACCAGTAGGAGTCATGTTAGAGGACAGACAGATAGAGATGTAGTTAACTAACCAGTAGGAGCCATGTTAGAGGACAGACAGAGAGAGGTGTAGTTAACTAACCAGTAGGAGTCATGTTAGAGGACAGACAGAGATGTAGTTAACTAACCAGTAGGAGTCATGTTAGAGGACAGACAGAGATGTGTAGTTAACTAACCAGTAGGAGCCATGTTAGAGGACAGACAGAGAGAGATGTAGTTAACTAACCAGTAGGAGTCATGTTAGAGGACAGACAGAGAGAGATGTAGTTAACTAACCAGTAGGAGTCATGTTAGAGGACAGACAGATAGAGATGTAGTTAACTAACCAGTAGGAGCCATGTTAGAGGACAGACAGAGAGAGGTGTAGTTAACTAACCAGTAGGAGCCATGTTAGAGGACAGACAGAGAGAGATGTAGTTAACTAACCAGTAGGAGTCATGTTAGAGGACAGACAGAGAGAGATGTAGTTAACTAACCAGTAGGAGCCATGTTAGAGGACAGACAGATAGAGATGTAGTTAACTAACCAGTAGGAGCCATGTTAGAGAACAGACAGATAGAGATGTAGTTAACTAACCAGTAGGAGTCATGTTAGAGGACAGACAGAGAGAGATGTAGTTAACTAACCAGTAGGAGTCATGTTAGAGGACAGACAGATAGAGATGTAGTTAACTAACCAGTAGGAGTCATGTTAGAGGACAGACAGATAGAGATGTAGTTAACTAACCAGTAGGAGTCATGTTAGAGGACAGACAGATAGAGATGTAGTTAACTAACCAGTAGGAGTCATGTTAGAGGACAGACACATAGAGATGTAGTTAACTAACCAGTAGGAGCCATGTTAGAGAACAGACAGAGAGAGATGTAGTTAACTAACCAGTAGGAGTCATGTTAGAGGACAGACACATAGAGATGTAGTTAACTAACCAGTAGGAGCCATGTTAGAGAACAGACAGAGAGAGATGTAGTTAACTAACCAGTAGGAGTCATGTTAGAGGACAGATAGAGATGTAGTTAACTAACCAGTAGGAGTCATGTTAGAGGACAGACAGAGAGAGATGTAGTTAACTAACCAGTAGGAGTCATGTTAGAGGACAGACAGAGAGAGATGTAGTTAACTAACCAGTAGGAGTCATGTTAGAGGACAGATAGAGATGTAGTTAACTAACCAGTAGGAGCCATGTTAGAGAACAGACAGAGAGAGATGTAGTTAACTAACCAGTAGGAGTCATGTTAGAAAACAGACAGAGATGTGTAGTTAACTAACCAGTAGGAGCCATGTTAGAGGACAGACAGAGATGTGTAGTTAACTAACCAGTAGGAGCCATGTTAGAGGACAGACAGAGAGAGATGTAGTTAACTAACCAGTAGGAGTCATGTTAGAGGACAGACAGAGAGAGATGTAGTTAACTAACCAGTAGGAGTCATGTTAGAGGACAGACAGATAGAGATGTGTAGTTAACTAACCAGTAGGAGTCATATAGGAGTCATATTTAAATAAATATTATGTTAGAGAACAGACAGAGATGTGTAGTTAACTAACCAGTAGGAGCCATGTTAGAGGACAGACAGAGATGTGTAGTTAACTAACCAGTAGGAGCCATGTTAGAGGACAGACAGAGAGAGATGTAGTTAACTAACCAGTAGGAGTCATGTTAGAGGACAGACAGATAGAGATGTAGTTAACTAACCAGTAGGAGCCATGTTAGAGGACAGACAGATAGAGATGTAGTTAACTAACCAGTAGGAGTCATGTTAGAGGACAGACAGAGAGAGATGTAGTTAACTAACCAGTAGGAGTCATGTTAGAGGACAGACAGAGAGAGATGTAGTTAACTAACCAGTAGGAGTCATGTTAGAGAACAGACAGATAGAGATGTAGTTAACTAACCAGTAGGAGCCATGTTAGAGGACAGACAGATAGAGATGTAGTTAACTAACCAGTAGGAGTCATGTTAGAGGACAGACAGATAGAGATGTAGTTAACTAACCAGTAGGAGTCATGTTAGAGGACAGACAGATAGAGATGTAGTTAACTAACCAGTAGGAGTCATGTTAGAGGACAGACAGAGATGTGTAGTTAACTAACCAGTAGGAGCCATGTTAGAGAACAGACAGATAGAGATGTAGTTAACTAACCAGTAGGAGTCATGTTAGAGAACAGACAGAGAGAGATGTAGTTAACTAACCAGTAGGAGTCATGTTAGAGGACAGAGAGAGATGTAGTTAACTAACCAGTAGGAGCCATGTTAGAGGACAGACAGATAGAGATGTAGTTAACTAACCAGTAGGAGCCATGTTAGAGGACAGACAGAGATGTGTAGTTAACTAACCAGTAGGAGCCATGTTAGAGAACAGACAGATAGAGATGTAGTTAACTAACCAGTAGGAGTCATGTTAGAGAACAGACAGAGAGAGATGTAGTTAACTAACCAGTAGGAGTCATGTTAGAGGACAGAGAGAGATGTAGTTAACTAACCAGTAGGAGCCATGTTAGAGGACAGACAGATAGAGATGTAGTTAACTAACCAGTATGAGTCATGTTAGAGAACAGACAGATAGAGATGTAGTTAACTAACCAGTAGGAGTCATGTTAGAGGACAGACAGATAGAGATGTAGTTAACTAACCAGTAGGAGCCATGTTAGAGAACAGACAGATAGAGATGTAGTTAACTAACCAGTAGGAGCCATGTTAGAGGACAGACAGATAGAGATGTAGTTAACTAACCAGTAGGAGCCATGTTAGAGGACAGACAGAGAGAGATGTAGTTAACTAACCAGTAGGAGCCATGTTAGAGGACAGACAGATAGAGATGTAGTTAACTAACCAGTAGGAGCCATGTTAGAGAACAGACAGAGAGAGATGTAGTTAACTAAGTTAACTAACCAGTAGGAGTCATGTTAGAGGACAGACAGAGAGAGATGTAGTTAACTAACCAGTAGGAGTCATGTTAGAGAACAGACAGAGAGAGATGTAGTTAACTAACCAGTAGGAGCCATGTTAGAGGACAGAGAGAGATGTAGTTAACTAACCAGTAGGAGCCATGTTAGAGGACAGACAGATAGAGATGTAGTTAACTAACCAGTAGGAGTCATGTTAGAGAACAGACAGAGAGAGATGTAGTTAACTAACCAGTAGGAGTCATGTTAGAGGACAGAGAGAGATGTAGTTAACTAACCAGTAGGAGCCATGTTAGAGGACAGACAGATAGAGATGTAGTTAACTAACCAGTAGGAGCCATGTTAGAGAACAGACAGATAGAGATGTAGTTAACTAACCAGTAGGAGTCATGTTAGAGAACAGACAGAGAGAGATGTAGTTAACTAACCAGTAGGAGTCATGTTAGAGGACAGAGAGAGATGTAGTTAACTAACCAGTAGGAGCCATGTTAGAGGACAGACAGATAGAGATGTAGTTAACTAACCAGTATGAGTCATGTTAGAGAACAGACAGATAGAGATGTAGTTAACTAACCAGTAGGAGCCATGTTAGAGAACAGACAGATAGAGATGTAGTTAACTAACCAGTAGGAGCCATGTTAGAGAACAGACAGAGAGAGATGTAGTTAACTAAGTTAACTAACCAGTATGAGTCATGTTAGAGAACAGACAGATAGAGATGTAGTTAACTAACCAGTAGGAGTCATGTTAGAGGACAGACAGAGAGAGATGTAGTTAAGTAACCAGTAGGAGTCATGTTAGAGGACAGACAGATAGAGATGTAGTTAACTAACCAGTAGGAGTCATGTTAGAGGACAGACAGATAGAGATGTGTAGTTAACTAACCAGTAGGAGTCATGTTAGAGAACAGACAGAGAGAGATGTAGTTAACTAACCAGTAGGAGTCATGTTAGAGGACAGAGAGAGATGTAGTTAACTAACCAGTAGGAGCCATGTTAGAGGACAGACAGATAGAGATGTAGTTAACTAACCAGTAGGAGCCATGTTAGAGAACAGACAGAGAGAGATGTAGTTAACTAACCAGTAGGAGTCATGTTAGAGGACAGACAGATAGAGATGTAGTTAACTAACCAGTAGGAGCCATGTTAGAGAACAGACAGAGAGAGATGTAGTTAACTAACCAGTAGGAGTCATGTTAGAGGACAGATAGAGAGAGATGTAGTTAACTAAGTTAACTAACCAGTAGGAGTCATGTTAGAGGACAGACAGAGAGAGATGTAGTTAACTAACCAGTAGGAGCCATGTTAGAGGACAGACAGATAGAGATGTAGTTAACTAACCAGTAGGAGTCATGTTAGAGAACAGACAGAGATGTAGTTAACTAACCAGTAGGAGCCATGTTAGAGGACAGACAGAGAGAGATGTGTAGTTAACTAACCAGTAGGAGTCATGTTAGAGGACAGACAGATAGAGATGTAGTTAACTAACCAGTAGGAGCCATGTTAGAGGACAGACAGATAGAGATGTAGTTAACTAACCAGTAGGAGTCATGTTAGAGAACAGACAGAGAGAGATGTAGTTAACTAACCAGTAGGAGTCATGTTAGAGGACAGACAGAGATGTAGTTAACTAACCAGTAGGAGTCATGTTAGAGGACAGACAGATAGAGATGTAGTTAACTAACCAGTAGGAGCCATGTTAGAGGACAGACAGATAGAGATGTAGTTAACTAACCAGTAGGAGTCATGTTAGAGGACAGACAGAGAGAGATGTAGTTAACTAACCAGTAGGAGTCATGTTAGAGGACAGATAGAGATGTAGTTAACTAACCAGTAGGAGCCATGTTAGAGAACGGACAGAGAGAGATGTAGTTAACTAACCAGTAGGAGTCATGTTAGAGGACAGATAGAGATGTAGTTAACTAACCAGTAGGAGTCATGTTAGAGGACAGACAGATAGAGATGTAGTTAACTAACCAGTAGGAGCCATGTTAGAGGACAGACAGAGAGAGGTGTAGTTAACTAACCAGTAGGAGTCATGTTAGAGGACAGACAGAGATGTAGTTAACTAACCAGTAGGAGTCATGTTAGAGGACAGACAGAGATGTGTAGTTAACTAACCAGTAGGAGCCATGTTAGAGGACAGACAGAGAGAGATGTAGTTAACTAACCAGTAGGAGTCATGTTAGAGGACAGACAGAGAGAGATGTAGTTAACTAACCAGTAGGAGTCATGTTAGAGGACAGACAGATAGAGATGTAGTTAACTAACCAGTAGGAGCCATGTTAGAGGACAGACAGAGAGAGGTGTAGTTAACTAACCAGTAGGAGCCATGTTAGAGGACAGACAGAGAGAGATGTAGTTAACTAACCAGTAGGAGTCATGTTAGAGGACAGACAGAGAGAGATGTAGTTAACTAACCAGTAGGAGCCATGTTAGAGGACAGACAGATAGAGATGTAGTTAACTAACCAGTAGGAGCCATGTTAGAGAACAGACAGATAGAGATGTAGTTAACTAACCAGTAGGAGTCATGTTAGAGGACAGACAGAGAGAGATGTAGTTAACTAACCAGTAGGAGTCATGTTAGAGGACAGACAGATAGAGATGTAGTTAACTAACCAGTAGGAGTCATGTTAGAGGACAGACAGATAGAGATGTAGTTAACTAACCAGTAGGAGTCATGTTAGAGGACAGACAGATAGAGATGTAGTTAACTAACCAGTAGGAGTCATGTTAGAGGACAGACACATAGAGATGTAGTTAACTAACCAGTAGGAGCCATGTTAGAGAACAGACAGAGAGAGATGTAGTTAACTAACCAGTAGGAGTCATGTTAGAGGACAGACACATAGAGATGTAGTTAACTAACCAGTAGGAGCCATGTTAGAGAACAGACAGAGAGAGATGTAGTTAACTAACCAGTAGGAGTCATGTTAGAGGACAGATAGAGATGTAGTTAACTAACCAGTAGGAGTCATGTTAGAGGACAGACAGAGAGAGATGTAGTTAACTAACCAGTAGGAGTCATGTTAGAGGACAGACAGAGAGAGATGTAGTTAACTAACCAGTAGGAGTCATGTTAGAGGACAGATAGAGATGTAGTTAACTAACCAGTAGGAGCCATGTTAGAGAACAGACAGAGAGAGATGTAGTTAACTAACCAGTAGGAGTCATGTTAGAGGACAGATAGAGATGTAGTTAACTAACCAGTAGGAGCCATGTTAGAGGACAGACAGAGAGAGATGTAGTTAACTAACCAGTAGGAGTCATGTTAGAAAACAGACAGAGATGTGTAGTTAACTAACCAGTAGGAGCCATGTTAGAGGACAGACAGAGATGTGTAGTTAACTAACCAGTAGGAGCCATGTTAGAGGACAGACAGAGAGAGATGTAGTTAACTAACCAGTAGGAGTCATGTTAGAGGACAGACAGAGAGAGATGTAGTTAACTAACCAGTAGGAGTCATGTTAGAGGACAGACAGATAGAGATGTGTAGTTAACTAACCAGTAGGAGTCATATAGGAGTCATATTTAAATAAATATTATGTTAGAGAACAGACAGAGATGTGTAGTTAACTAACCAGTAGGAGCCATGTTAGAGGACAGACAGAGATGTGTAGTTAACTAACCAGTAGGAGCCATGTTAGAGGACAGACAGATAGAGATGTAGTTAACTAACCAGTAGGAGCCATGTTAGAGGACAGACAGATAGAGATGTAGTTAACTAACCAGTAGGAGTCATGTTAGAGGACAGACAGAGAGAGATGTAGTTAACTAACCAGTAGGAGTCATGTTAGAGGACAGACAGAGAGAGATGTAGTTAACTAACCAGTAGGAGTCATGTTAGAGAACAGACAGATAGAGATGTAGTTAACTAACCAGTAGGAGTCATGTTAGAGGACAGATAGAGATGTAGTTAACTAACCAGTAGGAGTCATGTTAGAGGACAGACAGAGAGAGATGTAGTTAACTAACCAGTAGGAGTCATGTTAGAGGACAGATAGAGATGTAGTTAACTAACCAGTAGGAGCCATGTTAGAGAACAGACAGAGAGAGATGTAGTTAACTAACCAGTAGGAGTCATGTTAGAGGACAGATAGAGATGTAGTTAACTAACCAGTAGGAGCCATGTTAGAGGACAGACAGAGAGAGATGTAGTTAACTAACCAGTAGGAGTCATGTTAGAAAACAGACAGAGATGTGTAGTTAACTAACCAGTAGGAGCCATGTTAGAGGACAGACAGAGATGTGTAGTTAACTAACCAGTAGGAGCCATGTTAGAGGACAGACAGAGAGAGATGTAGTTAACTAACCAGTAGGAGTCATGTTAGAGGACAGACAGAGAGAGATGTAGTTAACTAACCAGTAGGAGTCATGTTAGAGGACAGACAGATAGAGATGTGTAGTTAACTAACCAGTAGGAGTCATATAGGAGTCATATTTAAATAAATATTATGTTAGAGAACAGACAGAGATGTGTAGTTAACTAACCAGTAGGAGCCATGTTAGAGGACAGACAGAGATGTGTAGTTAACTAACCAGTAGGAGCCATGTTAGAGGACAGACAGAGAGAGATGTAGTTAACTAACCAGTAGGAGTCATGTTAGAGGACAGACAGATAGAGATGTAGTTAACTAACCAGTAGGAGCCATGTTAGAGGACAGACAGATAGAGATGTAGTTAACTAACCAGTAGGAGTCATGTTAGAGGACAGACAGAGAGAGATGTAGTTAACTAACCAGTAGGAGTCATGTTAGAGGACAGACAGAGAGAGATGTAGTTAACTAACCAGTAGGAGTCATGTTAGAGAACAGACAGATAGAGATGTAGTTAACTAACCAGTAGGAGCCATGTTAGAGGACAGACAGATAGAGATGTAGTTAACTAACCAGTAGGAGTCATGTTAGAGGACAGACAGATAGAGATGTAGTTAACTAACCAGTAGGAGTCATGTTAGAGGACAGACAGATAGAGATGTAGTTAACTAACCAGTAGGAGTCATGTTAGAGGACAGACAGATAGAGATGTAGTTAACTAACCAGTAGGAGTCATGTTAGAGGACAGACAGACAGAGATGTAGTTAACTAACCAGTAGGAGCCATGTTAGAGGACAGACAGATAGAGATGTAGTTAACTAACCAGTAGGAGCCATGTTAGAGGACAGACAGAGATGTGTAGTTAACTAACCAGTAGGAGTCATGTTAGAGGACAGACAGATAGAGATGTGTAGTTAACTAACCAGTAGGAGTCATGTTAGAGAACAGACAGATAGAGATGTAGTTAACTAACCAGTAGGAGTCATGTTAGAGGACAGACAGACAGAGATGTAGTTAACTAACCAGTAGGAGCCATGTTAGAGGACAGACAGATAGAGATGTAGTTAACTAACCAGTAGGAGCCATGTTAGAGGACAGACAGAGATGTGTAGTTAACTAACCAGTAGGAGTCATGTTAGAGGACAGACAGATAGAGATGTGTAGTTAACTAACCAGTAGGAGCCATGTTAGAGAACAGACAGAGATGTAGTTAACTAACCAGTAGGAGCCATGTTAGAGAACAGACAGATGTGTAGTTAACTAACCAGTAGGAGTCATGTTAGAGGACAGACAGATAGAGATGTAGTTAACTAACCAGTAGGAGCCATGTTAGAGAACAGACAGATAGAGATGTAGTTAACTAACCAGTAGGAGTCATGTTAGAGAACAGACAGATAGAGATGTAGTTAACTAACCAGTAGGAGCCATGTTAGAGGACAGACAGATAGAGATGTAGTTAACTAACCAGTAGGAGTCATGTTAGAGGACAGACAGATAGAGATGTGTAGTTAACTAACCAGTAGGAGCCATGTTAGAGAACAGACAGATAGAGATGTAGTTAACTAACCAGTAGGAGTCATGTTAGAGGACAGACAGAGATGTGTAGTTAACTAACCAGTAGGAGCCATGTTAGAGAACAGACAGAGATGTGTAGTTAACTAACCAGTAGGAGCCATGTTAGAGGACAGACAGAGATGTGTAGTTAACTAACCAGTAGGAGCCATGTTAGAGAACATACTGGAACCCAACGATAGACCTGTGGAAGGGGCTGTACTCGCGGCTACACCCCCAAGGTTGAGAGCAAATCCTGTAGCTCCTTGATGTGGAGTGGTGGAGGTGAGGACGGAGCCTAGCGTCAGTCCTGCCCCTGTGGGGGCCGAGGATGCTGCAGTGAGGGAGAAGGGTTGGGCCGAGGCAGAGGGTTTATTGAAGGCCATACTGAAGCCTGTGGTGGGGGCTGTAGAGGTTGCTGGGACACCTGGGAGAGACAACAGAAAAGAGAGAGGTTAAAGGTAGATTCAACCGTATGACATCATCGCACACAGACATCAACGAGAACAAATTCATCTGCAGAGACTGCAACTATTGGTTTGTCACGCTAAGGCTCAAATTGGGATCAGCCAATGGTAGGCGTGGAAGTCATGACAGATGTGTAGCTACGTTGACAGAAAACTCACCTAACGTAAAGCCTTGGGTGGGTGCAGCAGCTCCTGTAGCAAAACAAGAACAACTCCATAACTACAATAATCACCTACACATAAATCTATGTGATGTCTGTGCATTTCTTTGTGCTTTGGTGGAAGAAACAACAAGCATGAGGCAGGTCTGCAGAGGGAGAGATACAGGCAATATTGAAATGTGTGTGTACATACCTGAGGCAGGAGTATTAAAGGAGAACCCCCCAGTAGGTTTCTGTGCGAACAGGGACCCCCCCAGGCCCAGAGAAGAGGTGGTGGTGGTGGAGGCTGGGGTGGGGGCTGCAGTACCCAGAGCTCCACCCAGAGTAAACCCACCCATACCTGCTGTAGCTGGAGTACTAGGAGAGAGTGAGGAGACAATGAGAGGGAATGAGAGAAGTACAAAACATTACATGACTATGCAGTATGCCTCACCTTTTACTGACATATTACAGATGTTATGTCAGTGTCACAAACAATGTCTGCCTGCGCTGATGTTGAATGGGTATAGTAAGGATGGCATAGCAAAGCCCCAAGTCTAAAACCCACACTGATTATAAACGATCACACAGACTCTCTCTCTCACAAACACACACACTTTCAGAAGAGAAACACAACAAGTAGTTGACGTATCCATAACACGTGGTAGTTAGCCGTTGATCAAGACTCTCAGCTCCATTACACATAAGAGTCATTGGAGGAAGGAGTCTTCTGTAGGGGGGGTGTTTGCGGTACGGTTTTGATAGTATAAGGACTTTATCTTTCATATCATCTTGAAATAATTTTCTAAAAAGAAAAGGTTAAATTGATACACCTTTATAGGGTTAGGATTCCCACATAGCCATATTTTCATGTTACAGCGCTTGTTTACGGAAAACGGACGGAAGACAAGAGTGGACTACCTGTACTAATTAGCTATTTGCGTCTCCTAACGTCTGTGGCAACGGAAGACATATGCCACAAATGTTGTCACTGAAAAATACTGTCGCTGCAACTGTTAAAACAGTAAGTGTGTATTTTGCATTTGTGAAATTATTGATATGAAAGTAGAGGGATTTATGTTTCTAGAACCGTACCGCATTTGAGAATCGACTCACGTTTAGATGGAGTATTTGGCTGTTTTGGCTTCCACTCCAGAGCCAATTCGGCATTTAGACAGAACATGGTCCTTGGACTAAGGAGTAACGTTATGCTCTTTTAATCCAATATAGTTAACTAGGAAACTACTTAACGTCACCATTTTGACAGTGGGGTTTATTACTATTGCTCCTGGATAGCTAACGTTAGCTAACTACCTAGTTGCTAACAATCCATGCTGGGTAAGTTAACGACGCTGAGTCGACATAGGTATGCCGGAGATAAAATCAGCTAGTTACGTCAGCCGTGACTAACAATTCTTACCTGGCAGCGGCTCCAAACGAAAACCCTCCGCCAGTGTTCGTGGATCCAGACCCGAAATTAAAGCCTGACATTTTATTTTAACAACAGGCCAATATTTTAATCTAACTTTAGTTAGCCGGTTGTTCGCTAGCTAGCTTTGAGATAAAAACACCCGCGTGGAGGCCCAGTCTGACACTGGTGTTATGAAATCATGGTAAACAAAAAAACCACTATACGGCTATTTCAACTCACGCTTAGTAACGTATAACATTTTACCGAGATCTGAAACTGAAATAGTCAGTTATGCACATAAACAGCACTAAAATGTTGAAACGTTCCTTCTCGACAGGTTTTCTTATTTCCGATGCCGCGCTTTACCCCGGAATGTAGCTATATTTTCGGTTACAGTGGCCTGCTAGGATAGTGATGTCTGGAGGATTTAGCAGATTGGACGGTCATGTGGGGACATCTAGCGTTTGAGAGTGGTAATGACCACAATGTAATTTTCTCATAATGTGTGTGAAGTTGTAAAAATGTGCTTAGATAATTTGAGAACGGGTTTTTAAATTATTTAGTGTGTTAATAAATATTACAACAAAAATGGGAAAGAACGTCCTCTGACTTGACTCAAAACAACTGGGAACCCGGAAAAATAAGATGTCAAATCATGACGTCAGTCAGTGATCTTCAGGTCGGAGCTCTAGAAAGAGGCCCGAGTTGGATGACGGTTTAAATCGATTTTTCCCAGTCGGAGCTCATTTTTTCCGAGTTGCCAGTTGTTTTGAACGCGGCATGTCCCATAATGTCTGGTGTGTTTGTAGTCCGTGGCGGAGAAGTACGCCCAAGCAGGAAGCGCTGTGAAGAACCGATAGCTAGCATCTACTGAAAACATACACAATCGTGAACGGTCAACGAATGCCGGTAACAAAGTTTAAAAAAAGCGATCAAGTAACATCAGCTTGCCGCACCTTGATAGTCGATGTGCGAGCCATATCACCGGTCAACTGTTTGAATCGTTGCATACACTGACAGCGAAATGGAACATATCCGAACGCCAAAGGTAAGAAACCGAACGTTAACTAGTGTAGCAATTATTTTTTACCACCCAGCAAAACATTTCACATGCATGTTATGTAGTTAGCTAGCTAACTATAATGACTTGCTATGCAATAACGAATGGTCTAACTGTACGTCGCTCTGGATAAGAGCGTCTGCTAAATGACTAAAATGTAAATGTAAAAACGGTGCGTTGACAGTGGTGCCCAAATAGATATAGGGTTATATTGCAGGGCTAGCCAGCCAGCCAGCCAGCTATCTAACTTGATATTAATTATAGTCAGTCTTGTTTTGTTTCCAAGAAAAGCGGATTCTGCTGCACGGCCTGGTCTTTAGAATGGCCTATATGATGGTCTTTAGAATGGGCGGAATGGTCAATTAGGCTCGCGTTTTGGGTGGTGATTCAGAACAGGATAGAGAGAGCGACTCGGAGAAGCCACTGTGGACATAGATAACTAAAACACTTCATCACGTAACTCTGTGGAGACTGCCTTCTTGGTATACACTTGGTTATCTCTCTCTATGGCGCTTGACAACTGTGTGATGTGCTGGTCGCTGTGCCAGTGACCTGTTTTTGTAGCGAGCCGCCTCTTGCTTCTGTTTGTCCTCCTTGGCACAAACACGATATTAGATTTATTATACTAGCTTGCATGTTTCCTGATAATGCATTTAGTGTGACGGATCATGGTGCCACCACTACGTCAAAGGAGCAAGCAAAGTTGACAATGTTTTCTTCATGCTATAGTGAGTGACAGACGTCATCACAGCCACTGTTTTCTTAGGCTCAAAGCGTTCATGTTGATGTCAAAGTATATTTCTGGTGTAACTTAATAAAAAGCCGGGTTGAAGAGCCACCTCAAAGTCCTTTGTAGGGAATTTTTTCCATCAGTAAAGTGCTGCCTGAAGATCAGCGTCTCGTCAACACTTTAAAAAAGTACTTCCGGGGCACGGAATTTCAAAATAAAAATCCCCCACGTAATAGTAGAAATGTGTCAATAGCTTGTATTTCTTCATGATTATATGAAAAATAATTGTGTGAACATTAACAATGATTCATATTTGTTCATATTTAAGTGACATTTGCATTAAATATGGATTTTAAAACATGTTCCAAGGTCAAATAAATGCCCCCAATGCGAATCAATAGCAAAAACTATTCTGGGTGCAGCAGTAAAAGTGTTGTAGGGAATACTCAGTACAACAAGGTCCTGGGGGCAGAGGCCAAAAGACTGCAGATGGGGAAAAACCCCTGCAGGCAACCACACCCATCCTTTCACCTGAACAAAACAAAGAAGTGTGTCTGTTGAACTGACACTTGTAGGGTGTGGTTGTTTTGTTCAGGTGACACGGTGGGTGTGGTTGCCTGCAGGGGTGTTTCCCATCTGCAGTATTTTGGGCTCTGCCCCCAGGACCCTGCTTGAACTCTTAAAGCACACAGACAGTCAACCCCTGATTATTTCCAAATATTTGGTTCACGGTTGCGCTAAACTGGATCATGCAGATATCCGGACCGGAGCAAGGAAATATAATGTATTCAATTGGGATGGCAAATGCACTTACGTTAAATGGTAAACAGAACACACTGAGTCATCAGCTTGACTTCAGGCCCGTCAACAACCGTTTCTTCCCTCATCCTATTTTTTCCATCTCCTTCAGTCTACACACACACACACACACACACACACACACACACACACACTTCCTGTTCTTCTGTTTTCTGCCAGACCTTGACTGAGCTGACTGATCGCCATCCTGTGGAGTTGCCTAGCGCCACACTGGTTGCTGGGAGACAGAGAGAGACCTTTTCAAAGAGAGGGAGAAAGAGAGAGAATAGGCTACTTGTCTATTCAGTCAAGCAGTTTTCAATGATGTCATTAAAGTGAGACATAACCTACAGGGTGTGAAGACAAAAGGTTACAGAGTTAAGTTAGCCTAGTTATTCATCTTCTAACCAGTCAGTCAGTGTTCTACTCTGGTCCCACTGACTCAGTCAATGTTCTACTCTGGTCCCACTGACTCAGTCAGTGTTCTACTCTGGTCCCACTGACTCAGTCAATGTTCTACTCTGGTCCCACTGACTCAGTCAGTGTTCTACTCTGGTCCCACTGACTCAGTCAGTGTTCTACTCTGGTCCCACTGACTCAGTCAATGTTCTACTCTGGTCCCACTGACTCAGTCAGTGTTCTACTCTGGTCCCACTGACTCAGTCAATGTTCTACTCTGGTCCCACTGACTCAGTCAGTGTTCTACTCTGGTCCCACTGACTCAGTCAATGTTCTACTCTGGTCCCACTGACTCAGTCAGTGTTCTACTCTGGTCCCACTGACTCAGTCAATGTTCTACTCTGGTCCCACTGACTCAGTCAATGTTCTACTGACATTCAGGCTGTGGCAGTGTTAGCGAGGACATGGTAGTACGTATTTTCCAATACTAATGCATGGTATACAAAGTGCATGGTATTTTCCAATACTAATGCATGGTATATACAAAGTGCATGGTATTTTCCAATACTAAAACCATGTAATTACTACTTTGGAAGGACATTCCATAGAGCAAGTCAAAACATACAACTATCTGGGAGTTTTGGTGGATGAGAAGTTGAGCTTCACCACCCATGTAGAGAACCTTATCAGGAAACTGAGGCTGAATATTGGGTTTTATTACCAGCACAAAGCGTGTTTTTCCTTTACCACCAGAAAGGAGTTGATTCGTGTGTTGGATTGTGGTGATACTATTTATGTGCGAGCCTCAAGCTCTACTCTGAAGGCTCTTGACTCTGTGTATCATGCAGCCCTTTGTTTTGTCACCAATCAGAGACCATTGTGATCTCTACAGTGCTGTTGGGTGGACATCACTAGCAACACGCAGGCTCAAACACTGGTACATTCTTATTTAACAGGCCATTTTAGGAAAACTGCCATTGCATCTATTCTCTCTTCTAGCTCGAAATGAAAATGCATACAAGCTCAGATCTCAATCTTGTTTTATGCTAACAGTCATGAAAATTTTAACAGAGCATGGAAAAAGGTCCTTTCATTACTCAGCCCCCTGGTGTTGGAATTCCCTTCAAGCCAACCTTAAACTCCAGGACCGGGTATCCCTGGAGGAATTCAAAGGACAAATGGATGAACAGGTTGTTGAGACATGTAGTTGTTTCTAGTTGTCACCTGATGTCACTAGTTTGCGTTGCCGTCTGGAAGGAAGCGCGTTTTGCTTTACAAACACCATACACATACACTGTTTGTTTGCTGTTGTATTTGTGCTGTTGCCAGTATCTTTTGTCTGTGTTGTCCATTTTGTCTTACTTGTAAAACATATAGAGTTGAAGTCGGAAGTTTACATACACCTTAGCCAAATACATTTAAACTCAGTTTTTCACAATTCCTGACATTTAATCCTAGTAAAAATTCCCTGTCTTAGGATCACCACTTTATTTTAAGAATGTGAAATGTCAGAATAATAGTAGAGATTTGTTTAAGCTTTTATTTCTTTCATCACATTCCCAGTGGGTCAGAAGTTTACATACACTCAATTAGTATTTGGTAGCATTGCCTTTAAATTGTTTAACTTGGGTCAAATGTTTCGGGTAGCCTTCCACAAGCTTCCCACAATAATTTGGGTGAATTTTAGCGCATTCCTCCTGACAGAGCTGGTGTAACTGAGTCAGGTTTGTAGGCCTCCTTGTTCGCACATGCTTTTTCAGTTCTGCCCACACATTTTCTAGAGGATTGAGGTCAGGGCTTTGTGATGGCCACTCCAATACCTTGACTTTGTTGTCCTTAAGCCGTTTTGCCACAACTTTGGAAGTATGCTTGGGGTCATTGTCCATTTGGAATACTTATTTGCGAACAAGCTTTAACTTCCTGACTGATGTCTTGAGATGTTGCTTCAATATATCCACATAATATTCCTTCCTCTTGATGCCATCTATTTTGTGAAGTGCACCAGTCCCTCCTGCAGCAAAGCACCTCCACAGCATGATGCTGCCACCCCTGTGCTTCACGTTGGGATGGTGTTCTTCGGCTTGCAAGCCACCCCCTTTTTCCTCCAAACATAACGATGGTCATTATGGCCAAACAGTTCTATTTTTGTTTCATCAGACCAGAGGACATTTCTCAGAAAAGTACGATATTTGTCCCCATGTGCAGTTGCAAACCGTAGTCTGGCTTTTTTATGGCAGTTTTGGAGCAGTGGCTTCTTCCTTGCTGAGCGGGCTTTCAGGTTATGTCGATATAGGACTCGTTTTACTGTGGATATAGATACTTTTGTACCTGTTTCCTCCAGCATCTTCACAAGTTCCTTTGCTGTTGTTCTGGGATTGATTTGCACTTTTCGCATCAAAGTACGTTCATCTCTAGGAGACAGAACGCGTCTCCTTCCTGAGCGGTATGACGGCTGCGCGGTCCCATGGTATTTATACTTGCGTACTATTGTTTGTACAGATGAACGTGGTACCTTCAGGTGTTTGGAAATTACTCCCAAGGATGAACCAGCATTTTTATTTTTATTTTTCCTATGATGTCAAGCAAAGAGGCACTGAGTTTGAAGGTAGGCCTTGAAATACATCCACAGGTACACCTCCAATTGACTCAAATGATGTCAATTAGCCTATCAGAAGCTTCTAAAGCCATGACATCATTTTCTGGAACTTTCCAAGCTGTTTAAAGGCACAGTCAACTTAGTGTATGTAAACTTCTGACACACTGGAATTGTGATACAGTGAATTATAAGTGAAATAATCTGTCTGTAAACAATTGTTGGAAAAAGTACTTGTGTCATGCACAAAGTAGATGTCCTAACCGACTTGCCAAAACTATAGTTTGTTAACAAGACATTTTTGGAGTGGTTGAAAAACAAGTTTTAATGACTCCACCCTAAGTGTATATAGACTTCCGACTTCAACTATATTTTTATCTTAGCCCCCGTCCCCACAGGAGGCTTTTTACCGCTTGCCGTCATTGTAAATAAGAATTTGTTCTTAATTGACTTGCCTGGTTAAATAAAGGTTAAATAAATAAAAATAGGGAGAACATTTCTCTCTCTCTGTGTGTGTGTGTGTGTGTGTGTGTGTGTGAGAGAGACAACAAGTGTACAGTTAAAAATGAGCAAAAAACACACATTTCTTTCCACAGGGCCGTGGGGTGAGACAGGAATGCAGTTTAAGCCCCACCCTCTTCAACATATATATCAACGAATTGGCGAGGGCACTAGAACAGTCTGCAGCACATGGCCTCACCCTACTAGAATCTGAAGTAAAATGTCTTCTGTTTGCTGATGATCTGGTGCTTCTGTCACCAACCAAGGAGGGCCTACAGCAGCACCTAGATCTTCTGCACAGATTCTGTCAGACCTGGGCCCTGACAGTAAATCTCAGTAAGACAAAAATAATGATGTTCCAAAAAAGGTCTAGTTGCCAGGACCACAAATACAAATTCCATCTAGACACCATTGCCCTACAGCACACAAAAAACTATACATACCTCGGCCTAAACATCAGTGCCACAGGTAACTTCCACAAAGCTGTGAACGATCTGAGAGACAAGGCAAGAAGGGCCTTCTATGCCATCAAAAGGAACATAAAATTCGACATACCAATTAGGGTCTGGCTAAAAATACTTGAATCAGTTATAGAACCCATTTCCCTTTATGGTTGTGAGGTCTGGGGTCCGCTCACCAACCAAGAATTCACAAAATGGGACAAACACCAAATTGAGACTGCATGCAGAATTCTGCAAAAATATCCTCTGTGTACAACGAAAAACACCAAATAATGCATGCAGAGCAGAATTAGGCTGATACCCACTAATTATCAAAATCCAGAAAAGGGCCGTTAAATTCTATAACCACTTAAAAGGAAGCGATTCCCAAACCTTCCATAACAAAGCCATCACCTACAGAGAGATGAACTTGGAGAAGAGTCCCCTAAGCAAGCTGGTCCTGGTGCTCTGTTCACAAACACAAACAGACCCCACAGAGCCCCAGGACAACAACACAATTAGACCCAACCAAATCATGAGAAAACAAAAAGATAATTACTTGACACATTGGAAAGAATTAACAAAAAAACTGAGCAAACTAGAATGCTATTTGGCCCTAAATAGAGTACACAGTGGCAGAATACCTGACCACTGTGACTGACCCAAATTTAAGGAAAGCTTTGACTATGTACAGACTCAGTGAGCATAGCCTTCCTATTGAGAAAGGCCGCCGAAGGCAGACCTGGCTCTCAAGAGAAGACAGGCTATGTGCACACTGCACACAAAATGAGGTGGAAACTTAGCTGCACTTCCTAACCTCCTGCCAAATGTATGACCATATTAGAGACACCTATTTCACTCAGATTACACAGACCCACAAAGAATTTGAAAACAAACCCAATTTTGATCAACTCTCTTATCTACTGGGTGAAATACCACCGTGTGCAATCACAGCAGCAAGATTTGTGACCTGTTGCCACAAGAAAAGGGAAACCAGTGAAGAACAAACACCATTGTAAATGCAACCCATATTTATGTTGATTTATTTTCCCATTTGTACTTTAACTATTTGCGCATTTACATTTTTTAAAAACATTTTTAGTCATTTAGCAGACGCTCTTATCCAGAACGACTTACATGAGCAATTAGGGTGCTCAAGGGCACATCGACAGATTTTTCACCTAGTTGGCTCGGGGATTAGAACCAGCAACCTTTCGGTTACTGGCACAACGCTCTTAACCACTAAGCTACCTGCTGCCCCCACATTGTTACACTGTATATAGACATAATGACATTTGAAATGTCTTTATTCTTTTGGAACTCCTGAGTGTCATGTTTACTGCAAATCACAGCCACTCCAAAGCTCTTTTACATACACAGCTGTAATTATAATTGCCAGCCTTTCTTTCTGGTTGAGTGGCTAATGGTCTACTTGTTGTATAACTGACAACAAGTACTGTGTCTGATTGACACCTCTATATAGATTGTCAGATGCGTATCCTATTTCATTACTCTGTGGGTGGGAGGGGGGTTATTGTTTACCTGTGTTCTAAACGTTGTTTACCTGTGTGTGTACTTGTACAGGTGGAGCAGGTCCGTCTGTTGGACCGCTTCAGTAACAAGTCGACCAGCGGAACGCTGCACCTGACGGCTACACACCTCATCTTCGTGGAGAGCAATGCCACCGCCGCACAGGAGATCTGGGTGAGAAGGACCTTTTTATTCAATGCAGAACACACCTTATCTCACACAGAGCTCTGAATTCAGAATGTAGGACTTGCTTTAGCTATTGCCTGACACACCCATCTACAGCGCACTTTGATACGGAGGTGTTTTGATTGGGTGGGTGTGTTGTCTTGAGTCAGATCTCTGGTTTATGGAGTTACGGTCTACAGTGTGATTTCAACAGAGAAACTGCTGCCAGAGTTCCTACACACTTCCTTCCTCTTCTACTGCTGAGCACAGGGGAAGTTTGTGTGTAGGAGTTAATGTGGTAGCTGGCAGTCAGCCAGTCAGAGTGAGGAGCCAGGCACAATTTTCCTCCAGGTCATAAAATATTGAAGAAAGGTTGAAACCGTGTCTGACTCAGATCAGGTGAGATCAGCATTTTAAGTCTCTCTCTCCTCTCTTCGCTCTCTCTCAATTTAAGGGCTTTATTGGCATGGGAAACGTATGTTAACATTGCCAAAGCAAGTGAAATAGATAGTAAACAAAAGGGAAATAAACAATCAGAAATTAACAGTAAACATTCCAAATATTATATTATTGCTATGTACAGTGTTGTAACAATGTGCAAATAGTTGAAGTATGAAAGGGAAAATAAACAGATACATAGGTTGTATTTACAGTGGTGTTTGTTCTTCACTGGTTGCCCTTTTCTTGTGGCAACAGGTCACAAATCTTGCTGCTGTGGTGGCACACTGGTATCTCACCTAATAGATATGGGAGTTTATCAAGATTGGATTTGTTTTCAAAGTCTTTGTGGGTCTGTGTAATCTGAGGGAAATATGTGTCTCTAACATGGTCATACATTTGACAGGAGGTTAGGAAGTGCAGCTCGGTTTCCACCTCATTTTGTGGACAGTGTTCACATAGCCTGTCTTCTCTTAAGAGCCAGGTCTGCCGATGGCAGCCTCTCTCAATAGCAAGGCTATGCTCATTGAGTCTGTACATAGTCAAAGCTTTACTTAATTTTGAATCAGTCACAGTGGTCAGGTATTCTGCCACTGTGTACTCTCTGTTTAGGGCAAAATAACATTCCAGTTTGCATTTTTTTTGTTGATTCTTTCCAATGTGTGAAGTAATTATTTTTTAGTTTTCTCATGATTTGGTTGGGTCTAATTGTGTTGCTGTTGTGGGGCTCTGTGGGGTCTGTTTGTGTTTGTGAACAGAGCCCCAGGACCAGCTGGCTGAGGGAACACTTTTCCAGGTTCATTTATCTGTAGGTGACGGCTTTGTTATGGAAGGTTTGGGAATCACTTATTTTAGCAGATTTTTTTTCTGGATTTTGATAATTAGCGTGAATTGTCCTAATTTTGCTCTGCGTGCATTATTTGGTGTTTTACATTGTACTCTGAGGATGTTTTTGCATAATTCTGCATGCAGCGTGTCAATTTGGTGTTTGTCGCATTTTGTGAATTCTTGGTTGGTGAGTGGACCCCAGACCTCACAACCATAGAGGGCAATGGGTTCCATAACTGATTCAAGTATTTTTTGCCAGATCCTAATTGGGATGTTCTTTTGATGGCAAAGAAGGCCCTTGCCTTTTCTCTCAGATCGTTCACAGCTTTGTGGAAGTTACAGTTGAAGTCCGAAGTTGCAAACCGTAGTGTGGCTTTTTTATGGCGGTTTTGGAGCAGTGGCTTCTTCCTTGCTGAGCGGCTTTTCAGGTTATGTCGAGATAGGACTCGCTTTACTGTGGATCTACGGTGGGGAGAACAAGTATTTGATACACTGCCGATTTTGCAGGTTTTCCTACTTACAAAGCATGTAGAGGTCTGTAATTTTTATCATAGGTACACAAAAACTGTGAGAGACAGAATCTAAAACAAAAATCCAGAAAATCATATTGTATGATTTTTAAGTAATTAATTTGCATTTTATTGCATGACATAAGTATTTGATACATCAGAAAAGCAGAACTTAATATTTGGTACAGAAACCTTTGTTTGCAATTAGAGATCATACGTTTCCTGTAGGTCTTGACCAGGTTTGCACACACTGCAGCAGGGATTTTGGCCCACTCCTCCATACAGACTTTCTCCAGATCCTTCAGGTTTCGGGGCTGTCGCTGGGCAATACGGACTTTCAGCTCCCTCCAAATATTTTCTATTTGGTTCAGGTCTGGAGACTGGCTAGGCCACTCCAGGACCTTGAGATGCTTCTTACGGAGCCACTCCTTAGTTGCCCTGGCTGTGTGTTTCGGGTCATTGTCATGCTGGAAGACCCAGCCACGACCCATCTTCAATGCTCTTACTGAGGGAAGGAGGTTGTTGGCCAAGATCTCGCGATACATGGCCCCATCCATCCTCCCCTCAATACGGTGCAGTCGTCCTGTCCCCTTTGCAGAAAAGCATCCCCAAAGAATGATGTTTCCACCTCCATGCTTCACGGTTGGGATGGTGTTCTTGGGGTTGTACTCATCCTTCTTCTTCCTCCAAACACGGCGAGTGGAGTTTAGACCAAAAAGCTCTATTTGTGTCTCATCAGACCACATGACCTTCTTCCATTCCTCCTCTGGATCATCCAGATGGTCATTGGCAAACTTCAGACGGGCCTGGACATGCGCTGGCTTGAGCAGGGGGACCTTGCGTGCGCTGCAGGATTTTAATCCATGACGGCGTAGTGTGTTACTAATGGTTTTCTTTGAGACTGTGGTCCCAGCTCTCTTCAGGTGATTGACCAGGTCCTGCCGTGTAGTTCTGGGCTGATCCCTCACCTTCCTCATGATCATTGATGCCCCACGAGGTGAGATCTTGCATGGAGCCCTAGACCGAGGGTGATTGACCGTCATCTTGAACTTCTTCCATTTTCTAATAATTGCGCCAACAGTTGTTGCCTTCTCACCAAGCTGCTTGCCTATTGTCCTGTAGCCCATCCCAGCCTTGTGCAGGTCTACAATTGTATCCCTGATGTCCTTACACAGCTCTCTGGTCTTGGCCATTGTGGAGAAGTTGGAGTCTGTTTGATTGAGTGTGTGGACAGGTCTTTTATACAGGTAACGAGTTCAAACATGTGCAGTTAATACAGGTAATTAGTGGAGAACAGGAGGGCTTCTTAAAGAAAAACTAACAGGTCTGTGAGAGCTGGAATTCTTACCGGTTGTTAGGTGATCAAATACTTATGTCATGCAATAAAATGCAAATTAATTACTTAAAAATCATACAATGTGATTTTCTGGATTTTTGTTTTAGATTCCGTCTCTCACAGTTGAAGTGTACTTATGATAAAAATTACAGACCTCTACATGCTTTGTAAGTAGGAAAACCTGCAAAATCGGTAGTGTATCAAATACTTGTTCTCCCCAATGTAGATACTTTTGTACCTGTTTCCTCCAGCATCTTCCCAAGGTCCTTTGCTGTTGTTCTGGGATTGATTTGCACTTTTCACTCCAAAGTACGTTCATCTCTAGGAGACAGAATGCGTCTTCTTCCTGAGCGGTATGATGGCTGCGTGGTCCCATGGTGTTTATACTTGCGTACTATTGTTTGTACAGATGAACGTGGTACCTTCAGGCGTTTGGAAATATCTATTTTCTGAGGTCTTGGCTGATTTCTTTTGATTTTCCCATGATGTCAAGCAAAGAGGCACTGAGTTTGAAGGTAGGCCTTGAAATAAATCCACAGGTACACCTCCAATTGACTCAAATGATGTCAATTAGCCTATCAGAAGCTTCTAAAACCATGACATCATTTCTGGAATTTTCCAAGCTGTTTAAAGGCACAGTCAACTTAGTGTATGTAAACTTCTGACTCACTGGAATTGTGATACAGTGAATTATAAGTGAAATAATCTGTCTGTAAACAATTGTTGGAAAAATTACTTGTGTCATGCACAAAGTAGATGTCCTAACCGACTTGCCAAAACTATAGTTTGTTAACAAGAAATGTGTGGAGTGGTTGTAATACGAGTTTTAATGACTCTAACCTAAGTGTATGTAAAATTCCGACTTCAACTGTACCTGTGGTGCAGAGGTAGGTATAGTTTTTTTTGTGCCCTAGGGCAACAGTGTCTAGATGGAATTTGTATTTGTGGTCCTGGCAACTGGACCTTTTTTGGAACACCATTATTTTGTCTTACTGAGATTTAATGTCAGGTCCCAAGTCTGACAGAATCTGTGCAGAAGATCTAGGTGCTGCTGTAGGCCCTCCTTGTTTGGGGACAGAAGCACCAGATCATCAGTAGACATTTGACTTCAGATTCTAGTAGGGTGAGGCAGGGTGCCGCAGACTGTTCTAGAGCCCTCGCCAATTCGTAGTTAAACATTTTGAAGAGGGTGGGGTTCAAGCTGCATCCCTGCAACATGTGTCGTATCGGGTGTCATGGTCGGTCTGTCGGGTGTCATGGTTGGTCTGTCGGGTGTCATGGTCGGTCTGTCGGGTGTCATGGTCGGTCTGTCGGGTGTCATGGTCGGTCTGTCGGGTGTCATGGTCGGTCTGTCGGATGTCATGCCTGTTTTGTTTTTCCCCTCCAGATCCTACACCACCACATAGCGTCAGTGGAGAAGCTGTCGTTGACCACCAGCGGTTGTCCTCTGGTCATCCAGTGTCGTAACTTCAGAGTGGTCCACTTTGTGGTCCAGAGAGAGCGAGACTGTCACGACATCTACAGCTCACTGCTCAGACTGCTACGACCAGGTACCGTGTGTGTGTGTGTGTGTGTGTGTGTGTGTGTGTGTGGGCATCTGTGTCTTTGAATGTCAAGTGAAGTTTCAAAAGAATGTTGACATTTTCTCTTTCTCACTCTCCCCCTTCATCTCCCTCCCTCTCTCTTCTCTCCCCCTTCTCCTCTCTCTCTCCCTCCCTCTCTCTCCTCCCCCCCTTCTCCTCTCTCTCTCCCTCCCTCTCTCTCCTCCCCCCTTCTCCTCTCTCTCTCCCTCCCTCCCTCTCTCTCCCTCCCCCCTTCTCCTCTCTCCCTCCCCCCTTCTCCTCTCTCCTCCCCCCTTCTCCTCTCTCCCCCCCCCCTTCTCCTCTCTCTCCTCCCCCCCTTCTCCTCTCTCCCTCCCCCCTTCTCCTCTCTCCCTCCCCCCTTCTCCTCTCTCCCTCCCCCCTTCTCCTCTCTCCTCCCCCCTTCTCCTCTCTCCCTCTCTCCCTCCCCCCTTCTCCTCTCTCCTCCCCCCTTCTCCTCTCTCCCTCCCCCCTTCTCCTCTCTCTCCCTCCCTCTCTCTCCTCCCCCCTTCTCCTCTCTCTCCTCCCCCCTTCTCCTCTCTCCCTCCCCCCTTCTCCTCTCTCCCTCCATAGTATCCTATGAGGAGCTCTATGCGTTCTCCTACAACCCCAAGCAGAATGAGCAACAGAGAGAGGAGGGCTGGCAGCTCATCGACCTGGGGGCGGAGTTTGAGAGGATGGGCGTCCCCTGCGACCAATGGCAGCTCACTGACGTCAACAGGAACTACAAGGTGGGCGGGTCTATCAATAGAAAAAAAGAAGAAAATGTTAGATGTTTGCTATGTCCAGAAACAACTTTGGTGTCTCCAGATCTAATGGAATAGGATTGATTGGATGTTTTACAACAAATCCCATTTAATATTCCCTTTCATTGTGTTGTAGATATGTGAGACGTATCCCAGGGACCTGTATGTGCCCATCACAGCCAGTAAGCCCATCATCGTCGGCAGCTCCAAGTTCAGGAGCAAAGGACGCTTCCCTGTCCTCACATACTTCTACCAGGAGAAGAAGGTAACACCTAACCCTTACCATACCCAGCTTCATCCTAACCCTTCCCCCTAACATTTTACCTACATCCCAAACCTACATATAACCCAGTGGAGGCTGCTGAGGGGAGGACGGCTCATAATAATGGCCGGAACGGCGCAAATGGAATGGCATCAAACACATGGAAACCATGGAAACCATGTGTTTGATGTACATTTACATTTACGTCATTTAGCAGACGCTCTTATCCAGAGCGACTTACAAATTGTATTTGATACCATTCCACTGAATCCGCTCCAGCCATTACCACGAGCCCGTCCTCCCCAAATTAGGTGTCACCAACCTCCTGTGATATAACCCTAAAATATCGTCAGGTATGTGTGGCTAATCGGTGTGCTCTGCGCTTGTCTCTGTCCCCTGCAGGCGGCGGTGTGTCGGTGCAGCCAACCGCTCTCTGGGTTCAGCGCGCGATGCCTGGAGGACGAGAGCATGCTGCAGGCCATCAGCAAAGCCAATCACAACAGCCGATTTGTCTACGTCATGGATACCAGGCCCAAGGTACCCAATCCTGACATGGCTAGCTAGCTCCTCCCACAGAAGTATGTGGACATTCTCAGTCCCTCTGTTTCTTTCTGTTAATCTTCCTCTCCCTCTCCCTCTCCCTCTCCCTCTCCCTCTCCCTCTCCCTCTCTCCAGTTGAATGCCATGGCTAACAGAGCAGCAGGTAAAGGCTATGAGAATGAAGATAACTACTCCAATATCCGCTTCCAGTTTGTGGGGATCGAGAACATCCACGTGATGAGGACCAGCCTACAGAAACTACTGGAAGGTCGGTTATGGTCACTCACTCACTCACTCACTCACCAGACACGCTCAGACTCCCTCTACCTCTCTCTCTGTCTCTCTTAGTGGTGGGAAGTCGTTCTCTGTCAGTGAATGACTACCTGCTGGGCTTGGAGAGCTGTGGTTGGCTACGGCACGTCAAAGCTGTGGTAGATGCAGCCATCTTCCTCACCAAGGTAAGGCCCCTTCTGCTCTTCAGATCTAGTTAGTCACACTGATGTTGGAATGTCTTCACTGGACTACATCCAACAATGGTTACATGTTTTGATAATGACAAGGGAAGCGATTAACCTCTCACTCTCTCACACATACAATTTAAGGGGCTTTATTGACATGGGAAACATATATTTACATTGCCAAAGCAAGTGAAATAAACAATAAAAAATGAACAGTAAACATTAAACTCATAAAGGTTTCAAAAGGAATATACATTTCAAATGTTATATTATGTCTATATATGGTGTTATAATGATTTGCAAATAGTTAAAATACAAAAGGGAAAATAAACAGATATGGGTTGTATTTACAATGGTGGTTGTTCTTCACTGCTTGCCCTTTTCTTGTGGCAACAGGTCACAAATATCTGTCTCTCTCTCTCTCTCTCATCTCTCTTCCTCCATCTCTCTCATCTCTCTCTTCCTCCATCTCTCATCTCTCTTCCTCCATCTCTCTCTCTCTCTTCCTCCATCTCTCTCTCTCTCTTCCTCCATCTCTCTCTCTCTCTTCCTCCATCTCTCTCTCTCTCTCTCTCTTCCTCCATCTCTCTCTCTCTCTTCCTCCATCTCTCTCTCTCTCTTCCTCCATCTCTCTCTCTCTTCCTCCATCTCTCTCTCCATAGGCAGTAACAGTAGAAGGAGCCAGTGTGTTGGTCCACTGTTCAGATGGCTGGGATCGGACAGCCCAGGTCTGCTCTCTGGGAGCTCTGCTCATGGACCCCTACTACCGCACCATCAAAGGCTTCATGGTAGGTCTGTGTACTACCGCACCATCAAAGGCTTCATGGTAGGTCTGTGTACTACCGCACCATCAAAGGCTTCATGGTAGGTCTGTGTACTACCGCACCATCAAAGGCTTCATGGTAGGTCTGTGTACTACCGCTCCATCAAAGGCTTCATGGTAGGTCTGTGTACTACCGCACCATCAAAGGCTTCATGGTAGGACACAACACAACTTCCCTATGTCTGTAGAGATGGTAAAAGGAATATCATTCCATAAGACTCTGTTCTCTCTCTCTGTGTTTCAGGTCCTCATAGAGAAGGACTGGATCTCATTTGGACACAAGTTTGCAGACAGGTGTGACCAGTTGGATGGTGACCCCAAGGAGGTGTCCCCAGTCTTCACCCAGTTCCTAGACTGTGTATGGCAGCTCACAGAGCAGTTCCCCCAGGTAGGTGTGTGTGTATGCGACAGAATACACACCACATAGCAGCCATGAGTGATGATGATGACAGTGATCAAGATGGTGATGGTACCGACTCTTCCTCAGGCGTTTGAGTTCAGTGAGTGGCTGCTGCTGCAGATCCATGAACATGTTCACTCCTGTCAGTACGGGAACTTCCTGGCTAACAACCAGAGACGGAGAGAAGAGCTGCAGTGAGTAACACTCCCTCACTCACTCAAGTGCTATACAGAAAAATCCACAGGACACACACACACACACTATATACAGTTGATGTCGGAAGTTTACACACTTAGGTTGGAGTCATTAAAACTCTTTTTTTCAACCACTCCACAAATTTCTTGTTAACAAACTATAGTTTTGGCAAGTCGGTTAGGACATCTACTTTGTGCATGACACAAGTAATTTCTCCAACAATTGTTTACAGACAGATTATTTCACTTATAATTCACTGTATCACAATTCCAGTGGGTCAGAAGTTTACATACACTAAGCTGACTGTGCCTTTTAAACAGCTTGGAAAATTCCAGAAAATGATGTCAAGGCTTTAGAAGCTCTGATAGGCTAATTTATATCATTTGAGTCAATTTGAGGTGTACCTGTGGATGTATTTCAAGGCCTACCTTCACACTCAGTGCCTATTTGCTTGACATCATGGGAAAATCAAAAGAAATCAGCCAAGACCTCAGAAGAAAAATTGTAGACCTCCACAAGTCTGGTTCATCCTTGGGAGCAATTTCCAAACACTGAAGGTACCACGTTCATCTGTACTAACAATAGTACACAAGTATAAACACCATGGGACCACGCAGCCATCATACCGCTCAGGAAGGAGACGCATTCTGTCTCCTAGAGATGAACGTACTTTGGTGCGAAAAGTGCAAATCAATCCCAGAACAACAGCAAAGGACCTTGTGAAGATGCTGGAGGAAACAGGTACAAAAGTATCTATATCCACAGTAAAACGAGTCCTATATCGACATAACCTGAAAGGCCGCTCAGCAAGGAAGAAACTACTGCTCCAAAACCGCCATAAAAAAGCCAGACTACGGTTTGCAACTGCACATGGGGACAAAGATCTTACTTTTTGGAGAAATGTCCTCTGGTCTGATGAATCAAAAATAGAACTGTTTGGCCATAATGACCATCGTTATGTTTGGAGGAAAAAGGGGGGTCTTGCAAGCCGAAGAACACCATCCCAACCGTGAAGAACGGGGGTGGCAGCATCATGCTGTGGGGGTCCTTTGCTGCAGGTGGGACTGGTGAACTTCACAAAATAGATGGCATCATGAGGAAGGAAAATGATGTGGATATATTGAAGCAACATCTCAAGACATCAGTCAGGAAGTTAAAACTTGGTCACATGGGTCTTCCAAATGCACAATGACCCCAAGCATACTTCCAAAGTTGTGGCAAAATAGCTTAAGGACAACAAAGTCAAGGTATTGGAGTGGCCATCACAAAGCCCTGACCTCAATCCTATAGAAAATGTGTGGGCAGAACTGAAAAAGCGTGTGCGAGCAAGGAGGCCTACAAACCTGACTCAATTACACCAGCTCTGTCAGGAGGAATGGGCCAAAATTCACCCAACTTATTGTGGGAAGCTTGTCGAAGGCTACCTGAAACGTTTGACCCAAGTTAAACAATTTAAAGGCAATGCTACCAAATACTAATTGAGTATATGTAAACTTCTGACCCACTGGGAATGTGATAAAATAAATAAAAGCTGAAATAAATTATTCTCTACTATTATTCTGACATTTCACATTCTTAAAATAAAGTGTTGACCCTAACTGACCTAAGACGGGGAATTTTTACTAGGATTAAATGTCAGTAATTGTGAAAAACTGAGTTTAAATGTATTTGGCTAAGATGTATGTAAACTTCCGACTTCAACTGTACATACTAAACTCTATCTTCTCCCACCAGACTCAAAGACAGGACTCACTCTCTGTGGGCGTTTCTGTTGAGTGAGGGGCAGAACTACCTAAACCCCGCCTACTGCCCCGCCTATGCAGAGACACACCCCGTCCTCGAACCCTCCACCCTGCCCTGCCACTTCAAGTAAGAACTAGTCCTTTACCTCATCTCTCTCTCTCTCTCTCTCTCTCTCTCTCTCTCCTTACATCTCTCTTTCAATCTCATCTACTCTACCCTTTAGTCCTCTTTTCTCTCTCCTCTCATCCCTCTCTCTCTCTCATCCCTCTCTCTTTTCTCTCATCCCTCTCTCTCTCCTCTCATCCCTCTATCTCTCCTCTCATCCCTCTCTCTCTCTCATCCCTCTCTCTCTCTCTCCTCTCATCCCTCTCTCTCCTCTCATCCCTCTCTCTCTCTCCTCTCATCCATCTCTCTCTCTCCTCTCATCCCTCTCTCTCTCTCATCCCTCTCTCTCTCATCCCTCTCTCCTCTCATCCCTCTCTCTCTCCTCTCATCCCTCTCTCTCTCCTCTCATCCCTCTCTCTCTCTCCTCTCATCCCTCTCTCTCTCTCTCCTCTCATCCCTCTCTCTCTCTCTCTCTCATCCCTCTCTCTCTCCTCTCATCCCTCTCTCTCTCCTCTCATCCCTCTCTCTCTCTTCTCATCCCTCTCTCTCTCCTCTCATCCCTCTCTCTCTCCTCTCATCCCTCTCTCTCCTCTCATCCCTCTCTCTCTCCTCTCATCCCTCTCTCTCTCTTCTCATCCCTCTCTCTCTCTTCTCATCCCTCTCTCTCCTCTCATCCCTCTCTCTCTCTCATCCCTCTCTCTCTCCTCTCATCTCTCTCCTCTCATCCCTCTCTCTCTCTTCTCATCCCTCTCTCTCTCCTCTCATCCCTCTCTCTCCTCTCATCCCTCTCTCTCTCCTCTCATCCCTCTCTCTCTCCTCTCATCCCTCTCTCTCTCTTCTCATCCCTCTCTCTCTCTTCTCATCCCTCTCTCTCCTCTCATCCCTCTCTCTCTCTCATCCCTCTCTCTCTCTCCTCTCATCCCTCTCTCTCTATCCTCTCATCCCTCTCTCTCTATCCTCTCATCCCTCTCTCTCTCCTCTCATCCCTCTCTCTCTCTCATCCCTCTCTCTCTCCTCTCATCTCTCTCCTCTCATCCCTCTATCTCTCCTCTCATCCCTCTCTCTCTCTCATCCCTCTCTCTCTCTCCTCTCATCCCTCTCTCTCCTCTCATCCCTCTCTCTCTCTCCTCTCATCCCTCTCTCTCTCCTCTCATCCCTCTCTCTCTCTCCTCTCATCCCTCTCTCTCTCTCCTCTCATCCCTCTCTCTCTCTCTCCTCTCATCCCTCTCTCTCTCTCCTCTCATCCCTCTCTCTCTCTCTCCTCTCATCCCTCTCTCTCTCTCTCCTCTCATCCCTCTCTCTCTCTCTCCTCTCATCCCTCTCTCTCTCTCTCCTCTCATCCCTCTCTCTCTCTTCTCATCCCTCTCTCTCTCTTCTCATACCTCTCTCTCTCCTCTCATCCCTCTCTCTCCTCTCATCCCTCTCTCTCTCCTCTCATCCCTCTCTCTCTCTCTTCTCATCCCTCTCTCTCTCTTCTCATCCCTCTCTCTCTCTTCTCATCCCTCTCTCTCTCTTCTCATCCCTCTCTCTCTCTTCTCATCCCTCTCTCTTCTCCTCTCATCCCTCTCTCTCTCCTCTCATCCCTCTCTCTCTCCTCTCATCCCTCTCTCCTCTCATCCCTCTCTCTCTCTCATCCCTCTCTCTCTCATCCCTCTCTCCTCTCATCCCTCTCTCTCTCCTCTCATCCCTCTCTCTCTCCTCTCATCCCTCTCTCTCTCCTCTCATCCCTCTCTCTCTCTCTCTCTCTCTCTCCTCTCATCCCTCTCTCTCTCTTCTCATCCCTCTCTCTCTCTTCTCATCCCTCTCTCTCTCTTCTCATCCCTCTCTTTTCCTTCTCATCCCTCTCTTTCTCCTCATCTCTCTTTCTCCTCTCATCCCTCTCTCTCTCCTCTCATCCCTCTCTCTCTCATCCCTCTCTCTCTCCTCTCATCCCTCTCTCTCTCTTCTCATCTCTCTCTCCTCCTCTCATCTCTCTCTCTCCTCTCATCCCTCTCTCTCTCTCCTCTCATCCCTCTCTCTCTCTCCTCTCATCCCTCTCTCTCTCTCCTCTCATCCCTCTCTCTCTCTCCTCTCATCCCTCTCTCTCTCTCCTCTCATCCCTCTCTCTCTCCTCTCATCCCTCTCTCTCTCCTCTCATCCCTCTCTCTCCTCTCATCTCTCGCTCTCTCCTCTCATTCCTCTCTCTCTACTACCTGGTGAGTGTTACTCCTTATTTTCCGTAATGACTCTCTCACACTCACTCACTCACTCATTCCCTCTCCTCCTCTCTCTGTCAGGTTCTGGAGGAATATGTACCACCAGTTTGATCGTTCCATGCACCCCCGTCAGTCTGTCCTGAAAAACGTTCTCACCCTGAAAGAGAGCAACCACCAACTGGAAGACACAATAAAAGAACTGGAGGCTGTGAGTACCCTCTCCTTGTTCTGTCACTCACTCACTGACTCTCTCTCTAACTCTCTCTCTCTGTCTCTCTCTGTCTCTCTCTCTCTCTAACGCTCGCTCTCGCTCTAATGCGCTCTCTCGCTCTAACGCGCTCTCGCTCGCTCTCGCTCTAACGCGCTCTCGCTCGCTCTCGCTCTAACGCGCTCACTCTCGCTCTAACGCGCTCGCTCTCTCTAGCGCTCTCTCGCTCTAACGCGCTCTCGCTCGCTCTCGCTCTAACGCGCTCTCGCTCGCTCTCGCTCGCTCTCGCTCTAACGCGCTCTCGCTCACTCTCGCTCTAACGCGCTCTCGCTCACTCTCGCTCTAACGCGCTCTCTCTAACGCTCACTCTCGCTCTAACGCGCTCTCTCTAACGCTCGCTCTCGCTCTAACGCTCGCTCTCTCTAACGCTCGCTCTCTCTAACGCTCGCTCTCTCTAACGCTCGCTCTCTCTAACGCTCGCTCTCTCTAACGCTCGCTCTCTCTAACGCTCGCTCGCTCTAACGCTCTCGCGCTCTCTCTCTAACGCTCGCTCGCTCTAACGCTCGCTCTAACGCTCGCTCTAACGCTCGCTCTCCCTCTAACGCTCGCTCTCCCTCTAACGCTCGCTCTCCCTCTAACGCTCGCTCTCCCTCTAACGCTCGCTCTCCCTCTAACGCTCGCTCTCGCACTCTCAAACTCTCGCGCTCTCTCTCTAACGCTCGCTCTCACGCTCTCTCTAACTCTCGCTCGCTCTCGCGCTCTCTCTAACGCTCGCTCTCGCGCTCTCTCTAACGCTCGCTCTCGCGCTCTCTCTAACGCTCTCTCGCTCTCATTACCTAGTCTAACCCTGTCTCTTCTGTCTATCCCTCCAGAGACTACAGAAGCATGGCATCAGCCCCCCCACCCCAGACCCCCAGACCCCCCCTAGAGACCAACGCACCCTCCCTCTCCACACGCGGCCCCACTCCCTCATCCTGGGAGCCCCCCTCAGCCAGAAGGAGGCGCAACATCAGGAGGAGGAGGAGGTGGGAGAGGAGGCGACAGAGTGCTGCAGTGACACAGAGCGGACAGTAGAGGGCAGAAGCGGTACAGAGCGCAAGGAGAGCTACGGAGACCTGCAGGGGATATACGGGGCTAAGGTGGAGCCCGCTGTGGTCAGCCTGGAGTTTGGAGTGGCGCGCATGACATGCTGAGGCATTGTGGGATACTGGAATGGAGGAAGAGATGAGAGACTGAGCGATGGGGTGACTGAAGGACGTGTGTGTGTCTGTGCGTTGGTGTGATTGCATGTATGTTCGGCCATATTCCTATGTAGGTGGATGAGGGTGTACTGTGTGTCTGTAATGTACGTCTATGGAAAGCGAAATGGCATTTACTGCACTTAGAAAGGCTTGTTTTTTTATGAATGTTGAAAAGCACTAAAGATAATAAATGAAAAGATGAAACAATTTGTTCTGTCTATGTATTATTCAACTCAGTAACTAAAGCTCTGTAGGACCCGTCCCAGACATCAGACTGTCTGCTCTGATCTCTTGATGTTTAAACCATCAGATTCTGCCCTTCATCCAACAGCTACCCGATTTAGTTGTGAACATCCCATATTTAATGATCTCAATATTGAGATCCTCCAAATAGGGCCACGGCCCAGTACAGATTTTAGTCCTAAAACTCTTCCATCCTCTGTCAAAGCCAGATCAACTTTGGATAACCCTGTTTTAACATGTGGATGGCATGATTCCACTTTAATCTGAATGATGATGTGTGCTGAATGCCGATTTTGCTGCATCATGTCCAAGTCCAACATTCAGCCATGGACATGGCATGATGAGATAATCCCATTGGCTCTCTTGCATTGATCGGATAATCCAATTGGTTACCTCCGTTTGACTGGATGAGGTCATGACCCCATTTTGAGGTCATTGCCATGGTAAATCTGGGGTCATGGAACACTAGAGGGGTCACACGGGTTCAGCAGGAGAGCAAAGAGGCTGTGTGTGTGAGACAGTTCACAGAAAGAGCCTGTCAATCCATCAAAGTTATTAACCAATCGGGCCCAGTTTCTAAGAGGAGACACATCGGCCTTCAATTTTCCAAAGATTTTTCTGACATTTCTAGACTGTTTAATCGATGAAAACAGACATCGTTCCCTGACATCCAGCAGGTTGTCGCTATAACTCACCGTGGCGACAGCAGTCAATAGGACAGTCACCCGTTGCTTTTAGCCATTCGTCATCATGGTGCATCTGACCTCTTAACAGACCCCTGGCCACTATCAATATAGGACTAGGCTAACAGAGCCCTGCCCACTATCAATATAGCACTAGGCTAACAGAGCCCTGGCCACTATCAATATAGCACTAGGCCCTCCTTGATTTCCCTTGGGCCCCTGGGACCAGTGGAGCCTCACTACAGTGTAGTGTTATCATACTATGGCCCATGCTGAGAGGTCAGGACATTGCTGTCCCCCAGCAGTCGCTACAGTAGTGTAACGGGGTTAGACCGGCTGGAATGGACTCATACAGCTGGACCTGAACCATTTCTGTCCCTATGAACAGCATACTGGAGGAACGCTGTATAACCTCACACACTAGGCTACAGATGGTGTGTATGGTCGTTTAAGGCTTTATGAGCTGTGTATATGTGCATTTTGAAGTGTGAGTGTGAACTTACAGTGCATTCTGAAAGTATTCAGACCCTTTGACTTTTTCCACATTTTGTTACATTACAGCCTTATTCTAAAATGGATTGAATAAAAACATTTCCTCAGCAATCTACACACAATACCCCATAATGACAAAGCGAAAACAGATTTCTAGACATTTTTGCAAATGTATTACAAATAAAAAACAGATACCTTATTTACATAAGCCCCTTTGCTATGAGACTCGAAATTGAGCTCTGGTGCATCCTGTTTCCATTGATCATCCTTGAGATGTTTCTACAATTTGATTGGAGTCCACCTGTGGTAAATTCAATTGATTGGACATGATTTGGAAAGGCACACACCTGTCTATATAAGGTCCCACAGTTGACAGTGCATGTCAGAGCAAAAACCAAGCCATGAGATTGAAGGAATTGTCCGCAGAGCTCCAAGACAGGATTGTGTCGAGGCACAGATCTGGGGAAGGGTACAAAAACATTACTGGAGCATTGAAGGTCCCCAAGAATACAGTGGCCTCCATCATTTTTAAATGGAAGATGTTTGGAACCACCAAGACTCTTTCTAGAGCTGGCTGCCCGTCCAAACTGAGCAATCGGGGAAGAAGGGCCTTGGTCAGGGAGGTGACCAAGAACCTGATGGTCACTCTGACAAAGCTCTAGAGTTCCTCTGTGGAGATGGGAGAACCTTCCAGAAGGACAACCATCTCTGCAGCACTCCACCAATCAGGCCTTTATTGTAGAGTGGCCAGATGGAAGCCACTCCTCAGTAAAAGGCACATTACGGCCCGCTTGGAGTTTGCCAAAAGCCACCTAAAGGACTCTCAGACCATGAGAAACAAGATTCTCTGGTCTGATGACACCAAGATTGAACTCTTTGGCCTGAATGCCAAGCGTCACGTCTGGAGGAAACCTGGCACCATCCCTACGGTGAAGCATGGTGATGGCAGCATCATGCTGTGGGGATGTTTTTCAGCGGCAGGGACTAGGATACTAATCGGGCTCGAGGGAAAGATGAACGGAGCAAAGTACAGAGAGAGCCTTGATGAAAACCTGCTCCAGAGCGCTCAAGACATCAGACTGGAGCGAAGGTTCACCTTCCAACAGGACAACGACCCTAAGCACACAGCCAAGACAACGCAGGAGTGGCATCGGGACAAGTCTCTGAATGTCCTTGAGTGGCCCAGCCAGAGCCCAGACTTGAAACCGATCGAACATCTCTAGAGAGAGCTGAAAATAGCTGTGCAGCGATGCTCCCCATCCAACCTGACAGAGCTTGAGAGGATCTGCAGAGAAGAATGGGAGAAACTCCCCAAATACAGGTGTGCCAAGCTTGTAGCGTCATACCCAAGAAGACTCGTGGCTGTAATTGCTGCCAATGGTGCTTCAACAAAGTACTGAGTAAAGGCTCTGAATGCTTATGTAAATGTGTTATATCAGTTTTTTGTTTTTAATAAATTAGCAAAGATTTCTACAACTGTTTTTGCTTTGCCATTATGGGATATTGTGTGTAGATTGATGAGGTAAACATTTATTTTAATCCATTTTAGAATAAGGCTGTAACGTAACAAAACGTGGAAAAAGTCAAGGGGTCTGAATACTTTCTGAATGCACTGTCTGTGTGTGTGTACTTACTATGTCACAGTGTGGGTAGAGTGTATCTGTCAGTTCATAATATGTAAAGCTGCTCTCTGTTCATTACAGGAACTACATAACCCCCCCCAGGATTACTCCTTGTGTTATCACACACACACAGGTTTAGTCTAATCCTGCCCCAGCCACACTGGGGAGACAGTCCTCTAGGAGTCCCTACCCCCCACAACCCTCACTACAGGACACCTGGGGCTACAGACCAGTGTGTTCTCTCAGTCTGCATGCACATGTCTGTGTGTATCCGTGTGTGTGTATATATATTGTGTGTGTTCTTAATTCTGCATTAGAAGAAGGGTTATACTTTGTGTAGTGTATGGTGCATATTGCAGAGCAGAGGATATGACCTGTTAAATCCCTAAAATCTGTCCTTGGACAGATGTTTGTCTAATAAGGTAGATATGAACAACGTGGCAGTTCATTGGCCTGATCCATCCAACAACCATTACCATGCCAACCACTCACACTCCACTGTGCTTCAGCCGGTCAATGGATTGAGTCTTTGGTCTGAATACACTCTCTCTCTCGCAGGTAGGCACGCACACACACACACACACAGTAATACTCTATAATGTCCTCTAACGGTCCCATTTAGTGACGAGATCTACCCAGGGGGCCTGTGAAAACACACTAAATGAGAGAGAGACAGAGACAGGGAGTAACATACTATTTTCACACCCACATGAATTGTATACAACAACCTTGGTTCAGTTCAACCATGGAAATATAACCTTTCAAGTGTGTGTCTCAAGGTTCCTGTTCCAGACAGAAAAACGGACAGTAAACCCTACCTGGCCTGGTAACATGGCCTCCAGGCAGGCAGACGACTTGAGCTGGTAACATGGCCTCCAGGCAGGCAGACAGACGACTTGACCTGGTAACATGGCCTCCAGGCAGGCAGACAGACGACTTGATCTGGTAACATGGCCTCCAGGCAGGCAGACAGACGACTTGACCTGGTAACATGGCCTCCAGGCAGGCAGACAGACGACTTGACCTGGTAACATGGTCTCCAGGCAGGCAGATGACTTGACCTGGTAACATGGCCTCCAGGCAGGCAGACAGACGACTTGACCTGGTAACATGGTCTCCAGGCAGGCAGATGACTTGACCTGGTAACATGAACTCCAGGCAGGCCTGGGTCAGCTCTATGTTTTGTTTGTTTTGTTTTAGGCATTTAGCAGACGCTCTTATCCAGAGCGACTTACAGGAGCAATTAGGGTTAAGTGCCTTACTCAAGGGCACATCGACAGATTTTTCACCTAGTCGGCTCGGGGATTAGAACCAGCGACCTTTTGGTTACTGGCACAACGCTCTTAACCACTGAGCTACCTGCCGCCTATACCTGCCTCTGTCTATCAGAGTTGGCTGGGAAGGAGCAAAAGAAGATCTGCCTCAACGCTTCACTATGTGGAAGCCCTTGTGTGTGTGTGTGTGTGTGTGTGTTGGTTGCCCCCAGTGTGTAAATGCAGACATTGTTTGATAGCAATGAGGTGGAAAAGGGGTCCCGTGCCTCAAAGCTAGAAAAGAAGAGAGGAGGAGAGGGAAGGAGGGAGGAGCGAGGGGCTGAAAGGAGGTCGGGTTCTTAGGGGGATTGGCGGAATAGAAAAAGACAAGAAACATGTATTAAAAAACGACAGAGATCATCTAGGAAGCAGAGATAAACGACAGAGATCATCTAGGAAGCAGAGATAAACGACAGAGATCATCTAGGAAGCAGAGATAAACAACAGAGATCATCTAGGAAGCAGAGATAAACGAAAGAGATCATCTAGGAAGCAGAGATAAACGACAGAGATCCTCTAGGAAGCAGAGATAAACGACAGAGATCATCTAGGAAGCAGAGATAAACGACAGAGATCATCTAGGAAGCAGAGATAAACAACAGAGATCATCTAGGAAGCAGAGATAAACAACAGAGATCATCTAGGAAGCAGAGATAAACGACAGAGATCCTCTAGGAAGCAGAGATAAACGACAGAGATCATCTAGGAAGCAGAGATAAACGACAGAGATCATCTAGGAAGCAGAGATAAACGACAGAGATCATCTAGGAAGCAGAGATAAACGACAGAGATCCTCTAGGAAGGAGAGATGACTTAGAATCTGTGGAAGAAACTACTTTGTTGAGAGTGAGAGAACGAAGCAGAATCTGTGAAAGAAACAGACATTTGTTGAGAGAGAGAGGATTGGGTAATATACTATGCACAAGACAAAAAAGTGTAAACCCCAGGTGATGTATGGGGTCATTTCAACATTCTTCTTCACAAGAGAGACAGTGTTTGGGTGTTGTCTTTTGGCTATCGTATTGGACACTTGGTCCTTGACTCCATATGTGACAGGGTTAGGGGCCATATGTTGTATAAAGCCGGGCCAAACTCTACTCGAGGCATGTCTGCAGTCCGGTGTATGTGTGTGTGTGTTGAGAACATTAGCAATGCTGAAATATTTATCTAAATCTATATCCCTGCTTTATCCTCTAGATACCGCTGATCAACAGATCTGCTCAAATCTCTCTCTCTCTCTCTCACACACACACACACACACACACACACACACACACACACACACATGAACACACACACAAAATGAAGAAAAAAACACTAACTATACAACTGAGTCTTCTAATCTAAGTGGGATTTGAGAGGCTTAGTTTTGTTACTTAAAGTGTTTACCTCTGCATACACACACACACATTATCATGTAAGGTCTGTATCAGTCACGCATTCATCAGCAAACACAAGCTAATTTGTCTCACATACTATTGAAATCTCTCACAAAAACATACACACAACCACATACAATAGTGCAGCACAAGTCCTCTCTCTCTCTCTCTCTCTCTCTCTCTCTCTCTCTCTCTCTCTCTCTCTCTCTCTCTCTCTCTCTCTCTCTCTCTCTCTCTCTCTCTCTCTCTCTCTCTCTCTCTCTCTCTCTCTCTCTCTCTCTCTCTCTCTCTCTCTCTCTCTCTCTCTCTCTCTCTCTCTCTCTCTCTCTCTGTGTGTGTGTGTGTGATGGGAGGAATACATCTGGGGCGTGAACATAGATAGATAAATAAATAAAGGAGAGAAAAGAAGAGAGGGATCCATGGTGCTGGTGGGGAGGGAGGGAGGGGGGGGGGGTATATTGAGGGTGGAGGGGGAGAGAGAGAGAGGCATGGGCAGGCCGCCAACCCTGACGAAAGCTGCTTAGCGCAACCAGTTGCCATGGATACAGTCAGGGGCAGCACCTTGCGTGTGTGTGTGTGTGTGAGAGAGAGAGGGAGGGAAAACCAACAGGCAAGCGTCAGACAGAACCAGTGAGGAAGCGAGAGAACACCAGGCTGCAGGACAGAGAGAGACAGAGGGAGACAGCCGGAGCATTAGAGTGATAGAGCGATAGAGTGATAGCTAGAAGATGGAGGTTCAGTCAGAATGCCTGGAACCTCCTCCACATCCACCTACACCTCCATGCGACCCCCAGCCGCCAGGGAAGATCAACAAAGCAGCCTTCAAGCTGTTCGGAAAACGACGCTCTGGAATGGCTGGATTCTTCTCCTTCAGGAACAAAGGGACCAACGGGAACGGGAATTCAGAGAACGGGAATTCTGAGAATGGGAATTCTGTGAATGGGAATACTATGGGGGCGGCTAACGAGCTCGTCAGGAGTAAAACGCATGATGGACTAACGAGCTCGGAGACAGACGGACAGAGAGGGGAGGAGTCCGGAATATCAGAGGCGGGACAGGTGAGGTCTCTCAGCAAATCACTGAGCTTCTTTTCGCTGCTCAGACGAGGAAGTGTAAGAGCCAATGAGACTACAGGGTTTGGGAGAAGGGGGAGGGGTTTAAAAGGCTTCTTCAGTAGTATGAAATGGCGGCGGAAGGAGAAAGTGACGGAGGTAGAGGTGGAGGTAGCGGAGGCAAGGGAGATGAGAGAGGCGGATGTGATTCTAACAGAAGAAGTGAAAGACATCACTCTGACCCTCGAACCCCAGCCCCGTCCACCCCAGGAGGATCATGGGAGCTCGGAGGCTGAGCAAAACACAGAATCGGCAGGAACCTCTCCCGTCAACAACGCCACGACACCACTCACGCACTCTATCGCCATGACGACAAACCTGTCAGAATCCCTCTATACACCATCCCCTTCTCCTCTCTACTCAAAACCCAAAACGTCAATTTCCTCTGTAACAGCCACCCCCCCTCTGGATCGGTGTGTGACCCCACCTCTGAACCCTCAGTGGACCGGCTCTGTTCATTCCTCTTCACTGACGTCACCTCACTCAAGAGCTTCGATTCGCTGACGGGGTGCGGTGACATCATCGCAGACGCAGAGGAGGAGGGAGCAGGAAATGGGGGAGGAGGAAATGGAGGAGTAGGAAGTGCCACTAGCAGTAGCAGTGGGGAAGGAGGGGGAGGAGGAATACGAAGCTCCATTTCTACCCATGTCACCCCTTCCACCCCCTCCCCCACCTCCGCCCCTACCCCCCTCCCTGCCAGGGCACGGCTGATGCCCTCTCACTCTGCCCCGACTCAGCAGCCCTGTGGCAGCAGCGTGGTGGCCTACATGGGGGGTGGGGAGGAGATGGCCAGCCCTGATGGGGTGGATGACACAGACATGCAGGGGCTCTGGCACATGCTCCCCTCTGGGGGAGAAAACTCCCCCACCCTCCTCCGACCCAACTCTCACCTGGCTCCCCCCAGGGGTACAGAGCGGAAAACCCCCCAGGTCAAGTCTCTGGGACTCAGCAAGATCCCTGTAGTGGGGGGAGGAAGGGTGACTAAACTCCCCACTCATGCCGCTTGTCAAACCTCCTTGCCCAATGAGAAGGAGACTAAGGAGGAAGGCCCGCCCCAACAGGACGTCCCAGCTCTTAGGGATGAGGGGTACTGGGATACGCCCTCTGCAACCCCCACAGCAACGCCTGACAACGGCTTCCTACGGAACCAGAGGCTTGGCCTATCGTGTGACAGCTGCTCTGGCAACGTGCTCTACGACCTCTACAACGAGGAATTGGACAGATCTGATGAAGAGGATGAGGAAGAGGATCTGACGAGTACTCCTTCCACCTCCGCTTGTGAGTACAAACTCAGACCTCCGTCCCGGACTAGTCCTCCTTTCTCTTCCTCCTCTTCCTCTTTCCACTCGATGAAGGGAAGCACTAGCCTTCCCCACGAGTCCAAAATCCCTCTTAGTGTCAGACAGACCACACCCCCTCACTCTGTGAGCCAATCAGCTATTTTCCCTGTCCTCGCAACCACTCCTCCCTTTGACACACCCACCCATGCCCCTCCCCCAACCCGGTCCAGAATCCCTTTCTCCAAGGTGCCAGTCCGTCGCCCTGGGAACAAGGCTGGCAACACTACACAAGGGCCAGCCCCCAGGAAGTAGCTCTGGACCAGGCAGCCATGAACTTTGGTGTCTTTGGACTAAACTTGTGTACACCATCACTGGTCTTATGTGTAAGACATTGCTGGACTGGTGGATTGTGGAAGGCATCAGACAATGATAGACACTGGAAATAAAGTGAGAATAGCTTTAAAACAACACTCCCATTGGATCCTAGTGTGTCACAAGAAAACTCAAAAAGCTTTGGGTGGCAAAAAAAGTTTGACATATTGTAACCACTGAACATGTGTTCAACATCACTGGACGTGTGTGTACAACATCACTGGAATTATGTGTATGGGACAAGAACCTTCGCAATGCTTCAAGTGGGGGAAGGGAGGGCACCGAAAGGTTTGGGATCCACTTTTTTAGACAACTCTCAGCGCTTCCTGACCAGATGGATATGTACATTATGGTCACGGAATTCAACTGCACTACACACCGCTAGGAAACCCCAGAGCACCTTTCACACCGCTAGGAATGACCAGAGCACCTTTCACACCGCTAGGAATGACCAGAGCACCTTTCACACCGCTAGGAATGACCAGAGCACCTTTTCCTTTTCTCTTCAAGTCCCTTTTATCTAAAACACAGATTTTTATACGATACGACGTGTTTAATCTAACGACGGCTTAATCTAATTAAACAGTTTGGAATGTGTCATCATCTAATCTGTAACTAATTACCTCCTAATCCCAGACTACAATCCCAGAGTGTCAATCCTAAATCTGCATCTATAACTTTGTCATGCCATTTAGCAGACGCTTTTATCCAAAGCGATTTACAGTCATGCCGGTGGATTCTGGTGGGAGGAGCTATAGGAGGACAGGCTCATTGTAATGGCTGGAATGGAATAGAGTCAAACTTGTGGTTTCCATATGTCTGATACCATTCCATTTATGCCATGCATTACAATGAGCCCATCCTCCCACCAGTAAGTCATACATGCATATTATACTTTTTTTAATGATGGGTGGTCCCAGGAATCAAACTCACTATCCTGGCATTGCAAGCGCCATGCTCTACCAACTGAGCTACAGAGGACCACCGTCTTCTAAAACCTGTTTGGTTGTACTGTTGACTATTTTTCTCCCAGTGCTAAAGTACCAGTGGATGGCAACGATTACAACATTGCTAAAAGCAATCAGAGATTACTTATGAATGTTTATTTATTAAGGTATACATGGAGATCACAGGATACAACACCTCACCTTGCCAGTGAATGTAACCAAGAAACGTCACAAAAACATCCTTAGTGAAACATAAACACACACATGCTCCTCTGGACCAGATGGACTCCACCACTCAAACGAACAACTACTGTACTGTGATGACCTTGCACTGCAATCTGGGAAAACAGCTGCAGGTTCAATCTCTCTGGGATTTACAACTATAACAAATCAACTAATGGAAAACTGAACACTCCTCTCTCACTGCATGAGGTGCCTGGAACACAGAGCACTAGGATCAGGAAACACTGTCTACACTGACACACACACATACACACATACACACACACACACACACACACACACACACTCACTCACACACCACGTCAAGGACTCTCTTTCGTACCAACCCTGGATTACTTTCTTCTCTACCAGGACACAATAATACAATGCTTTTTTTCTACTGAGTACTTTGTTCTTCACTGGTTTTCATACTGTTTTTTTTTAATAGGACAACGTTTCATTAGACACCGCAACCAACCTTGACTGTGAACACACCAGCTACTTAGTGGGCCTTTGTTTTTGTTTCTGATTTATGAAGGGGGTGGGGGATGAAGCTTACCTGTGGCATACATTCAGGAGTACACTTCATCCCCCAATCAGGAGTACACTTCACCCCCCATCCCCCAATCAGGAGTACACTTCACCCCCCATCCCCCAAATCAGGAGTACACTTCACCCCCCATCCCCCAATCAGGAATACATTTCACCCCCATCTCCAAATCAGGAGTACACTTCACCCCCAATCCCCAAATTCTGGTACAATTCACCCCCCATGCCCAAAGCAGGAGAACACTTCAACCCCCATCCCCCAATCAGGAGTGCACTTCACCCTCCATACTCAAATCAGGAGTACACTTCATTCTTCATCCACCAATCAGAAGTACACTTCACCTCCCATCCTCAAGTCAGGAGTACACTTCACCCTACATCCCCAAATCAGGAGTACACTTCACCTCCCATCCCCCAACCAGGAGTACACTTCACCTCCCATCCCCCAATCAGGAGTACACTTCACCCCCCATCCCCCAAATCAGGAGTACACTTCACCTCCCATCCCCAAATCAGGAGTACACTTCACCTCCCATCCCCCAATCAGGAGTACACTTCACCTCCCATCCCCAAATCAGGAGTACACTTCACCCCCCATCCCCCAAATCAGGAGTACACTTCACCTCCCATCCCCAAATCAGGATCACACTTCACCCTCCAACCCCAAATCAGGAGTACACTTCACCCTCCACCCTCCACCCCCCCAAATCAAGAGTACACTTCACCCCCCATCCCCAAATCAGGAGTACACTTCACCCTCCATCCCCAAATCAGGAGTACACTTCACCCTCCACCCTCCACCCCCCCAAATCAAGAGTACACTTCACCCTCCACCCCCCAAATCAGGAGTACACTTCACCTCCCACCCCCCAAATCAGGAGTACACTTCACCCTCCACCCCCCAAATCAGGAGTACATTTCACACTCCACCCCCCAAATCAGGAGTACACTTCACCTCCCATCCCCCAACCAGGAGTACACTTCACCTCCCATACCCGAATCAGGAGTACACTTCACCCTCCACCCCCCAAATCAGGAGTACACTTCACCCTCCACCCCCCAAATCAGGAGTACACTTCACCCTCCACCCCCCAAATCAGGAGTACACTTCACCCTCCACCCCCCAAATCAGGAGTACACTTCACCTCCCATCCCCCAATCAGGAGTACACTTCACCTCCCATACCCGAATCAGGAGTACACTTCACCCTCCACCCCCCAAATCAGGAGTACACTTCATCCCCCAATCAGGAGTACACTTCACCCCCCATCCCCAAATCAGGAGTACACTTCAACCCCCATCCCCAAATCAGGAGTACACTTCACCCTCCATCCCCAAATCAAGAGTACACTTCACCCCCCATCCCCAAATCAGGAGTACACTTCACCTCCATCCCCAAATCAGGAGTACACTTCAACCCCCATCCCCCAATCAGGAGTATATGTCACCCTCATCCCCAAATCAGGAGAACACTTCAACCCCCATCCCCCAAATCAGGAGTACACTTCAACCCCCATCCCCCAATCAGGAGTACACTTCACCCCCCATCCCCAAATCAGGAGTACACTTCATCCCCCAATCAGGAGTACACTTCAACCCCCATCCCCAAATCAGGAGTACACTTCAACCCCCATCCCCCAATCAGGAGTATATGTCACCCTCATCCCCAAATCAGGAGAACACTTCAACCCCCATCCCCCAATCAGGAGTACACTTCACCCTCCACCCCCCAAATCAGGAGTACACTTCACCCTCCACCCCCCAAATCAGGAGTACACTTCACCCTCCACCCCCCAAATCAGGAGTACACTTCACCCTCCACCCCCCAAATCAGGAGTACACTTCCCCCTCCACCCCCCAAATCAGGAGTACACTTCACCCTCCACCCCCCAAATCAGGAGTACACTTCACCCTCCACCCCCCAAATCAGGAGTACACTTCACCCTCCACCCCCCAAATCAGGAGTACACTTCACCCTCCACCCCCCAAATCAGGAGTACACTTCACCCTCCACCCCCCAAATCAGGAAAACACTTCACACTCTTGTTCTCTCGTCCTGCTGTTAATCTATACCATCAGGAGTTACTGACCTATAGACAATGAGATCTGAATGCAGCATGACATCGTTCTTAGCCCTACGTCTACCTACCTATCTGTCTGTCTGTCTGTCTGTCTGTCTGTCTGTCTGTCTGTCTGTCTGTCTGTCTGTCTGTCTGTCTGTCTGTCTGTCTGTCTGTCTGTCTGTCTGTCTATCCATCTCGCTGTCTGTCCCTGAGTTTTACAAAGATGGGACCCACGAGCTTCGGGAGCAGCTCAGAGACGTCCTAAAAGACAGTTCTAAGAAAAGAAGAGTGTTTATTTCTGTCTCTTTTATCAACACTTGTTGGCTCCTATTTGACTCTAAATACATCCTTCCTTCTTCACTTCCTCATGTGGATTGCTAAAATGTATCCAATTACAGTGCATTCGGAAAGTATTCAGACCCCTTGACTTTTTTCCACATTTTGTTACGTTACAGCCTTATTCTAACATTTATTAAATTGTTTTTTCCCCTCATCAATCTACACACAATACCCCATATATTTTTTAACAAATGTATTAAAATAACAAAACTGAAATATCACATTTAAATAAGTATTCAGACCCTTTACTCAGTACTTTGTAGAAGCACCTTTGGCAGCTATTACAGCCTCGAGTCTTCTTGGGTATGACACTACAAACTTGGCACACCTGTATTTGGGGAGTTTCTCCCATTCTTCTCTGCAGATCCTCTCAAGCTCTGGAGCAGGTTTTCATCAAAGATCTCTCTGTAACTTTGCTCCGTTCGTCTTTCCCTCGATCCTGACCAGTCTCCCAGTCCCTGCCGCTGAAAAACATCCCCACTACATGATGCTGCCACCACCATGCTTCACTGTAGGGATGGTACCAGGATTCCTCCAGACGTGACGCTTAGCATTCAGGCCAAAGAGTTCAATCTTGGTATCATCAGACCAGAGAATCTTGTTTCTCATGGCCTGGGAGTCCTTTAGGTGCCTTTTAGCAAACTCCAAGCAGGCTGTCATGTGCCTTTTACTGAGGAGTGGCTTCTGTCTGGCCACTCTACCATAAAGGCCTGATTGGTGGAGTGCTGCAGAGATGGTTGTCCTTCTGGAAGGTTCTCCCATCTCCACAGAGGAACTCTGGAGCTCTGTCAGTGACCATCGGGTTCTTGGTCACCTCCCTGACCAAGGCCCTTCTCCCCAGATTGCTCAGCTTGGCCGGGCGGCCAGCTCTAAGAAGAGTTTTGGTGGTTCCAAACTTCTTCCATTTAAGAATGATGGAGGCCACTGTGTTCTTGGGGACCTTCAATGCTGCAGACATTTTTTGGTACCCTTCCCCAGATCTGTACCTCGACACAATCCTGTCTCGGAGCTCTACGGACAATTCCTTCGACCTCACGGCTTGGTTTTTGTTCTGACATGCACTGTCAACTGTGGGACCTTAGGGACCCTTTGTGTGCCTTTGCAAATCATGTCCAATCAATTGAATTTACCACAGGTGGACTCCAATGAAGTTGTAGAAACATCTCAAGGATGATCAATGGAAACAGGATACACCTGAGCTCAATAGCAAAGGGTCTGACTACTTATGTAAATAAGGTATTTCTGTTTATTATTTTAAATATATCTGCAAACATTTCTAAAAACCTGTTTTCGCTTTGTCATTATGGGGTATTGTGTGTAGATCGATGAGGAAAAATATAATTAAATCCATTTTAGAATAAGGCTGTAACGTAACAAAATGTGGAAAAAGGCAAGGGGTCTGAATACTTTCCGAATGCACTGTAGAGAAGTCAGTGATGACTTTTTGAAGGGGAACAAGGTAACATTTTTAGAATATTCTCTGCATTCTCTGTTCACCATCTTATCCTAAATCTGGGCAACACATTTCACTACAGTGGAAAGTATTATCCATTATTTGTTTTATTTATCTTTCTTTCCCTCTGTTAATGGTGTGAATATCTTTGTTTTCTTTCCTGTTTTCATATTTAATGAATAAACCGCTAATAGTGAGGATTCTGGCTCAGTGTGTTAGCATCCATTTCAGTCGACTACTAGCATTTTACGTTTTAATCATTTAGCAGACGCTCTTATCCAGAGCGACTTACAGTTAGTGAGTGCATACATTTTCATACTGGCCCCCCGTGGGAATCGAACCTACAACCCTGGCGTTGCAAGCGCCATGCTCAACCAACTGAGCTACACGGGGCCTTGATACACCCACCCACACACACACACACACACACACACACACACACACACACTGACACACAGTCATTTAGCAGATGCTCTTATCCAGAGTTAGTGAGTGCATAAATTTTTTTCCCATCTCTCCCCTCTCTCTCTCCCTCCACTCTCTCCCCCTCATCTCTCTCCATCTCTCCCGCCTCATCTCTCTCCCACTCTCTCTCTACCGCTCTCCCTCTCTCTCCCTCTCTCTCCCCCTCATCTCTCTCCCTTTCTCTCACCCTCTCTTTCATCTCTCTCCCCCTCATCTCTCTCCCTCTCTCTCTCCCTCTCTCTCCCCTCCATCTCTCTCATCTCTCTCCATCTCTCCCGCCTCATCTCTTTCCCTCTCTCTCCCTCATATCTCTCCCTCGCTTTCCCCCTCTCTCTCTCCCTCTCATCTTTCTCATCTCTCTCCCTCTCTCTCCCCCTCATCTCTCTCCCTCTCTCTCCCTCTCTCTCTCTCCCTCCTTCTCTCACCCCTCATCTCTCTCCTTCTCTCTCCCTCTCTCTCCACCTCATCTCTCTCCCTCTCCCTCTCTCTCCCCTCCATCTCTCTCCCTCTCGCTCCCCTCCATCTCGCTCCCTCTCGCTCCCTCTCTCTCTCTCTCTCTCTCTCTCCATCTCTCTCCCCCTCATCTTTCTCCCTCTCTCTCTCCCTCTCTCTCCCCTCCATCTCTCTCATCTCTCTCCATCTCTCCCGCCTCATCTCTTTCCCTCTCTCTCCCTTTCTCTCCCCCTCATCTCTCTCCCTCGCTTTCCCCCTCTCTCTCTCCCTCTCATCTTTCTTATCTCTCTCCCTCTCTCTCCCCCTCTCCCTCCCCCTCTCTCTCTCCATCTCTCTCCCTCTCTCTCCCTCTCTCTCCCTCCTTCTCTCCCCCCTCATCTCTCTCCTTCTCTCTCCCTCTCTCTCCACCTCATCTCTCTCCCTCTCCCTCTCTCTCCCCTCCATCTCGCTCCCTCTCGCTCCCTCTCTCTCTCTCTCTCTCTCCATCTCTCTCCCCCTCATCTCTCTCCCTTTCTCTCTACCCCTCAGAGGAGAAGACTGAGGGGTAGGGAGGAGAGGACTGAGGGGTATGGAGGAGAGGACTGAGGGGTATGAAGGAGAAGACTGAGGGGTAGGTAGGAGAGGACTGAGGGGTATGGAGGAGAGGACTGAGGGGTATGGAGGATGGACTGAGGGGTATGGAGGAGAGGACTGAGGGGTATGGAGGATGGACTGAGGGGTATGGAGGAGAGGACTGAGGGGTATGGAGGAGAGGACTGAGGGGTATGGAGGAGAAGACTGTGGGGTAGGGAGGAGAGGACTGAGGGGTATGGAGAAGACTGAGGGGTAGGAAGGAGAAGACTGAGGGGTAGGGAGGAGAAGACTAAGGGGTGGAGAGGAGAAGACTGAGGGGTGGAGAGGAGAAGACTGAGGGGTATGGAGGAGAGGACTGAGGGGTATGGAGGAGAGGACTGAGGGGTATGGAGGAGAGGACTGAGGGGTATGGAGGAGAAGACTGAGGGGTGGAGAGGAGAAGACTAAGGGGTAGGGATGAGAAGACTGAGGGGTATGGAGGAGAAGACTGAGGGGTATGGAGGAGAGGACTGAGGGGTATGGAGGAGAGGACTGAGGGGTGGAGAGGAGAAGACTAAGGGGTAGGGAGGAGAAGACTGAGGGGTATGGAGGAGAAGACTGAGGGGTGGAAAGGAGAAGACTAAGGGGTAGGGATGAGAAGACTGAGGGGTGGAGAGGAGAAGACTAAGGGGTAGGGAGGAGAAGACTGAGGGGTGGAAAGGAGAAGACTAAGGGGTAGGGATGAGAAGACTGAGGGGTATGGAGGAGAAGACTGAGGGGTGGAAAGGAGAAGACTAAGGGGTAGGGATGAGAAGACTGAGGGGTGGAGAGGAGAAGACTAAGGGGTAGGGAGGAGAAGACTGAGGGGTGGAAAGGAGAAGACTAAGGGGTAGGGATGAGAAGACTGAGGGGTGGAAAGGAGAAGACTAAGGGGTAGGGATGAGAAGACTGAGGGGTATGGAGGAGAAGACTGAGGGATGGAAAGGAGAAGACTAAGGGGTAGGGATGAGAAGACTGAGGGGTGGAGAGGAGAAGACTAAGGGGTATGGAGGAGAGGACTGAGGGGTGGAGAGGAGAAGACTGAGGGGTGGAGAGGAGAATAATGTATGCGTGCGTGCATGTGTGTGGTTGAGAATATGCATAATTTAGAAGAATTATACCTGCATGATTATTCAGGTCAGACTGTTCTGATGATGATGACGATAATGAAGATTACGATGAAGATGATGATGATGATGATGATGTACTTAAGCAATAAGGCACGAGGGGGTGTGGTACATGGCCAATATACCACGGTAAAGGGCCGTTCTGTCCTGCCGATGTAGCGTATAGCCTGCTAGCTGAATGTTGTCATTGTTGTCATTCAGCCACGACTCCGTGAAACATAAGATATTACAGTTTTTAATGTCCCGTTGGTAGGATAACCGTAATCTTAAATCGTCCATTTTATTATCCAAAGCTTGAACGTTGGCTAATAGGATTGATGGGAGAGGCAGTTTACTCGTTCGCCGTCGGATCTTTACAAGGCACCCCGACCTACGTCCACGGTATCTCCGTCTCTTCCTCACGCGAATGACGGGGATCTGGGCCTTGTCTGGAGTCTGTAGAATATCCTTCGCGAACGCCTCGTTGAAGAAAAAGTGTTCGTCCAACGCGAGGTGAGTAATCGCTGTCCTGATATCCAGAAGCTCTCTTTGGTTATAAGAGACGATGGCATAAACATTATGTACAAAATAAATTACAAATAACGCGGAAAAACACACATAATAGTACAATTGGTTAGAGGGCTGTAAAACGGCAGCCATCTTCTTCCGGCGCTGTTCTGGTCATCCAGATGCAGCGCTCCTAGTAGCAGGGGACTTTAATGCAGGGAAACTTAAATCCGTTCTACCTCATTTCTACCAGCATGTTAAATGTGCAACCAGAGGGGAAAAAACTCTAGACCACCTTTACTCCACACACAGAGACGCATACAAAGCTCTCCCTCGCCCTCCATTTGGCAAATCTGACCATAACTCTATCCTCCTGATTCCTGCTTATAAGCAAAAACTGAAGCAGGAAGCACCAGTGACTCGGCTAATAAAAAAGTGGTCAGATGACGCAGATGCTAAGCTACAGGACTGTTTTGCTAGCACAGACTGGAACATGTTCAGGGATTCTTCAGACAGCATTGAGGAGTACACCACATCAGTCACTGGCTTCATCAATAAGTGCATCGATGATGTCGTCCCCACAGTGACCGTACGTACATACCCCAACCAGAAGCCATGGATTACAGGAAACATCCGCACTGAGCTAAAGGGTAGAGCTGCCGCTTTCAAGGAACGGGACTCTAACCCGGACGCTTATAAGAAATCCCGCTATGACCTCCGACGAACCATCAAACAGGCAAAGAGTCAATACAGGTCTAAGATTGAATCATACTACACTGGCTCTGACGCTCGTCGGATGTGGCAGGGCTTGAAAACTATTACAGACTACAAAGGGAAGCACAGCCGCGAGCTGCCCAGTGACACAAGCCTACCAGACGAGCTAAACCACTTCTATGCTCGCTTCGAGGCAAGCAACACTGAAGCATGCATGAGAGCACCAGCTGTTCCGGACGACTATGTGATCACGCTCTCCGTAGCCGATGTGAGTAAGACTTTTAAGCAGGTCAACATTCACAAGGCCGCAGGGCCAGACGGATTACCAGGACGTGTACTCCGAGCATGTGCTGACCAACTGGCAAGTGTCTTCACTGACATTTTCAACATGTCCTTGACTGAGTCTGTAATACCAACATGTTTCAAGCAGACCACCATAGTCCCCGTGCCCAAGAACTCTAAGATAACCTGCCTAAATGACTACCGACCCGTGGCACTGACGTCTGTAGCCATGAAGTGCTTTGAAAGACTGGTCATGGCTCACATCAACAGCATAATCCCAGAAACCCTAGACCCACTCCAATTTGCATACCGCCCCAACAGATCCACAGATGATGCAATCTCTATCGCACTCCACACTGCCCTTTCCCACCTGGACAAGAGGAACACCTACGTGAGAATGCTATTCATTGACTACAGCTCAGCATTCAACACCATAGTGCCCTCAAAGCTCATCACTAAGCTAAGGATCCTGGGACTAAACACCTCCCTCTGCAACTGGATCCTGGACTTCCTGACGGGCCGCCCCCAGGTGGTAAGGGTAGGTAACAACACATCTGCCACACTGATCCTCAACACGGGGGCCCCTCAGGGGTGCGTGCTCAGTCCCCTCCTGTACTCTCTGTTCACCCATGACTGCATGGCCAGGCACGACTCCAACACCATCATTAAGTTTGCCGACGACACAACAGTGGTAGGCCTGATCACCGACAACGATGAGACAGCCTATAGGGAGGAGGTCAGAGATCTGGCCGTGTGGTGCCAGGACAACAACCTCTCCCTCAACGTGACCAAGACAAAGGAGATGATTGTGGACTACAGGAAAAAAAAGAGGACTGAGCACGCCCCCATTCTCATCGACGGGGCTGTAGTGGAACAGGTTGAGAGCTTCAAGTTCCTTGGTGTCCACATCACCAACGAACTATCATGGTCCAAACACACCAAGACAGTCGTGAAGAGGGCACGACAAAGCCTATTCCCCCTCAGGAGACTAAAAAGATTTGGCATGGGTCCTCAGATCCTCAAAAAATTCTACAGCTGCACCATCGAGAGCATCCTGACTGGTTGCATCACCGCCTGGTATGGCAACTGCTTGGCCTCTGACCGCAAGGCACTACAGAGGGTAGTGCGTACGGCCCAGTACATCACTGGGGCAAAGCTCCCTGCCATCCAGGACCTCTATACCAGGCGGTGTCAGAGGAAGGCCCTCAAAATTGTCAAAGACTCCAGTCACCCTAGTCATAGACTGTTCTCTCTGCTACCGCACGGCAAGCGGTACCGGAGTGCCAAGTCTAGGTCCAAAAGACTTCTCAACAGCTTCTACCCCCAAGCCATAAGACTCCTGAACAGCTAATCATGGCTACCCGGACTATTTGCACTGCCCCCCCACCCCATCCTTTTTACGCTGCTGCTACTCTGTTAAGTATTTATGCATAGTCACTTTAACTCTACCCACATGTACATATTACCTCAACTACCTCAACTAGCCGGTGCCCCCGCACATTGACTATGCAACGGTACCCCCCTGTATATATAGCCTCCCTACTGTCACTTTATTCTATTGTATATATAGCCTCCCTACTGTCACTTTATTTTTTACTTCTGCTCTTTTTTTCTCAACACTTTTTTGTTGTTGTTTTATTCTTACTTTTTTGTTTAAAATAAATGCACTGTTGGTTAAGGGCTGTAAGTAAGCATTTCACTGTAATGTCTGCACCTGTTGTATTCGGCGCATGTGACCAATAAAATTTAATTTGATTTGATTTGATTTGATTAAGCACGACGCAACGCAGAGTGCCTGGATACAGCCCTTAGCCGTGGTATATTGGCCATATACCGCAAACCCCCGAGGTGCCTTATTGCTATTATAAACTGGTTACCAACGTAATTAAAGCAGTAAAAATACAGCCAATCAGCATTCAGGGCTGGAACCACCCAGTTTATAATATATAATATAGTATTTTGGAGAAAACCATGAGGTAACAATGATAGCAGTTCTCTCCTCCTGTCATCTTTTCCTCCATCATTAAATCTCCAGGGGAAACTAGCCTTGCTTCTATAAAACCTCACCACTGATTGTCCCCTGAGTGTGTGTGTGTTTGTATATTCAACAACGTGGATGCATACATGTGTGAATGTGTGTGTCCGAGCATGCATTCCCGTTTGTGTGTGTGTGTGTGTGTGTGTGTGTGATTGAGGCCTATTCCAAAAAGCTGCACCCCACATTTCACAGGGCAGCCTCACCACAGATGTTTCCTTGGCAACCCCACTAGGTCATCCAATGCGAAGAGGGGGCTGGGCAAGGAGGGAGGGCGCTGACACAAAGAATCTGTGAGACCTGATTGGAGTTGGACTGGTGCAGTCACACACACACACACACACACACACACACACACACACACACACTTCAGAGCTGTTTTGTCTTGTAGTAATGTGGTGCCTGCCTGTATTTCCTTAAACCTTTAACAATTTTACATTTTTGCAGACACTCTTATCCAGAGCAACTTACAGGAGCAATTAGGGTTAAGTGCCTTGCTCAAGGGCACATCGACAGATTTTTCACCTAGTTGACTCAGGGATTAGAACCAGCGACCTTTCAGTTACTGGCACAACACTCTTAACCACTAAGCTACATGCCGCCTGCGACAATACATGCCATTGAAAAATATAAATATTTCGTAACATATTTTTGTCAGTAGGTACCCAACAGGAGGTGGTGTGTTCGACACAGTCACTCATATAGATATAGAGGTCTATAGAGCCTGTCTGAACACCTGCTCTTTCCATGACATACAGTAGACTGACCAGGTGAAAGCTATGATCCCTTATTGATGTCAGGGGAGGAGACAGGTTAAATAAGGATTTTTAAGCCTTTGAGACAATTGAGACATGTATTGTGTATGTGTGCCATTCAGAGGATGAATGGGCAAGACAAAATATTAAATGCCAAGAACTGTAACGCTGCTGGGTTTTTCACGCTCAACAGTTTCCCCTGTGTATCAAGAATTGTCCACCACCCGAAGGACGTCCAGCCAACTTAACACAACTGTGGGAACGTTTGGGTTCAACATGGGCCATCATCTCTGTGGAACGCTTTTCGACACCTTGTAGAGTCCATGCCCCAACAAATTGAGGCTGTTCTGAGGGCAAACCGAGGGGTGCAACTCAATATTAGGAAGGTGTTCCTAATGTTTGGTATACTCAGTGTAAATATGAAAACAGATGGGAGTACTCACAGATCTGGAACAGACTATACAGCACATACTGTAAGTGCTGCTGATAGTGTGCGATTTACTGTGTGCATCTGAATCAACATAAGTCGTTTGTCAGCTTCACGTGGGCCAGTTTGACACGTTTCTTAGCTTCTCAAATGACAGAAAGTGGCGCCTGAAAAGGAACAACTTTTACAACCTGTGCAACTTATCGTGTGCATTTGGTACATTTGTACGGTAGGGATGGCGTGCATCTGAGTGTACGTGTGCGCGCCGGTGTGTGTCGGGAAAGGTAGGTGGTTTCAAAACTGTACAAGAAAGAGAATGGTAGGCGAATCCAGTACCACTCTATTTAAATGGACAGTCCAGTGATATTCTACTGAAAAGATGTTAGCATTGTCAGAAATGCTACAAAAAGGTAGAACATCGTTGTTTTTTATCGGGCAGAAATGTGCACGTGAGAGCGGTAAATAAAAACTGTTGCACCTACAAACGTATTCAGTCCAAATGGATCTAAATCTTATGGCCATCTTATGGATGCTGTAGCCTTGTTTTAATCCAATGTCTTGAATTTGAGCTAGGTTTGGGCAAAGAACATTCTAATGACCCTAATGCTAGCGACCCTGTCAAAAATCTGGCATAGTGGTTCTCGGTAACGGCAAGACGGAACATGACGAGAAGCGGGGAGGGTGTTGTGTACCTCCAATCAAGTTGATTTGAGAATTTTCATTGACAATGGTGTCATATTGAGAAATGTAGGGACATTTTAATTTAACATTGAGCTTCAACCAATGCATACTATTGCGCGACTATAAAGACAAGAGATATACAGTGCATTCGGAGAGTTTTCAGACCCCTTCCCTTTTTCCACATTTTGTTACGTTACAGCCATATTCTAAAATGGATTAAATTAAAACAAATCCTCATCAATCTACACACAATACCCTATAATGACAAAGCAAAAACAGGTTTTTAGAAATGTTTGCAAATGTATAAAAATACAAAACAGAGCTACAATTTTTACATAAGTATTCAGACCCTTTGCTATGAGACTCGAAATTGAGCTCAGGTGCATCCTGTTTCCATTGATCATCCTTGAGATGTTTCTACAATTTGATTGGAATCCACTTGTGGTAAATTCAATTGATTGGACATGATTTGGAAAGGCACACACCTGTCTATATAAGGTCCCACAGTTGACATTGCATGTCTGAGGAAAAACCAAGCCATGAGGTCGAAGAAATTGTCCGTAGAGCTCAGAGACAGGATTATGTCAAGGCACAGATCTGGGGAAGGGTACTAAAACATTTATGCAGCATTGAAGGTCCCCAAGAACACAGTGGCCTCCATCATTCTTAAATGGAAGAAGTTTGGAACCACCAAGACTCTTTCTAGAGCTGGCCACCCGTCCAAACTGAGCAATCGGGGGAGAAGGGCCTTGGTCAGGGAGGTGACCAAGAACCCTGATGGTCACTCTGACAGAGATCCAGAATTCCTCTGTGGAGATGGGAGAACCTTCCAGAAGGACAACCATCTCTGCAGCACTCCACCAATCAGGCCTTTATGGTAGAGTGGCCAGACGGAAGCCACTCCTCAGTAAAAGACACACGACAGCCCGCTTGGAGTTTCCCAAAAGGCACCTAAAGGACTCTCAGACCATGAGAAACAAGATTCTCTGGTCTGATGAAACCAAAATTGAACTCTTTGGCCTGAATGTCAGGCGTCACGTCTGGAGGAAACCTGGCACCATCCCTACGGTGAAGCATGGTGGTGGCAGCATTATGCTGTGGGGATGTTTTTCAGCGGCAAGGACTGGGAGACTAGTCAGATCCTTGATGAAGACCTGCTCCAGAGCACTCAGGACCTCAGACTGTGGCGAAGGTTCACCTTCCATCAGGACAACGACCCTAAGCACACAGCCAAGACAAAGCAGGAGTGGCTTCGGGACAAGTCTCTGAATGTCCTTGAGTGGCCCAGCCAGAGCCTGGACTTGAACCCGATCGAACATCTCTGGAGAGACCTGAAAATAGCTGTGCAGCGACACTCCCCATCCAACCTGACAGAGCTTGAGAGAATCTGCAGAGAAGAATAGGAGAAACTTCCCAAATACAGGTGTTCCAAGCTTGTAGCGTCATACCCAAGAAGACTCAAGGCTGTAATCACTGCCAAAGGTGCTTCAACAAAATACTGAGTAAAGGGTCTGAATACTTATGTAAATGTGACATTGCACTTTTTTATTTTTAAGAAATGTGCAAACATTTCTAAAAACCTGTTTTTGCTTTGTCGTTATGGGGTATTGTGTGTAGATTGATGAGGAAAAAAACAATTTAATAAATGTTAGAATAAGGCTGTAACGTAACAAAATGTGGAAAAAGTCAAGGGGTCTGAATACTTTCCGAATGCACTGTATGGTCAGTAATGTATCCGCTCTGAGTGGGTAAGTGGAAATAACATTGTGGTGTATCTTTTAGACTATGTATTGCTTTCCCTAGAACAAGACCTGGGCTCATTCTCAAAGTCTTTGCTTGATTCCTCATCTCCTTGGCAACAAAGAGATAATGTTAGTAACTTAGGAAATACTTTTTAGAAAGAGCAAAGCTTCCCTGAAGAGAGGCATGTCTTCCTATTGACTAAAACAACACTGCTTAAAAATACATGAGGGGGTTCAGGAGGGGATAGGAACGGGGTGACTGAAGGGGGAAAGGATGGGGGTTCATGAGGCTGTGGGGATGGGGGTGTTGAAGGGGGGAAGGATGGGGGGTTCATGAGGCTGTGGGGATGGGGGTGTTGAAGTGGGGAAGGTTAGGGGGTTCATGAGGCTGTGGGGATGAAATTATAATGTGGAGGGGGAAGGTCAACCCAATGAGTCTCTGCTTTGCTAACCTGGCCTCATATCTCTGACATACTCCCATCCCACACACACACACCCCAAAATCAACACCACCCTCCCCCTCACTGTCATTGTATGTAGGAGGTGATTGATTGAACTCCCCCGCTACATACACACACACGCGCACACACACACACACACACGCACACACATGCACACACACGCTCTCTGTGTTGTTGAGTTACCTGATTCCCGCCCCCATCCTAAAGAGAAATAAGGAGGAAGTGAGGGTAGCATCCTATGATTGACAGATCTGTAACTCTCACTCTGTAACTGAGGCTGAAGTCTCTGTGCTGTGCTTAATGAATAAGTATGAACAGAACAATTACATAACATTGGTGCAGCGCTTCAGACAGCAGACAGTAGTAACACATTTTTTGGGGGGTCAGTTTCAGCTCATATGACACTTTAATGTACCCACAATGTGCCTCTAGACCTGTGTCTAGGGAGAGGACGCAGAGACAGTCTGAATACAGGACAAGGTCGCCCTCTAGTGGTTCTGATACGATACTGCTGGTTCTGAGCACATGGATGACAAAATCAATGACTGTGGTCAAAAGTTTTGAGAAAGACACGTATTTGTCTGGTAGTATTGGTCTTCACAAAGTTTGCTGCTTCAGTGTTTTTAGATATTTTTGTCAGATGTTACTATGGTATACTGAAGTATAATTACAAGCATTCCATAAGTGTCAAAGGCTTTAATTGACAATTACATTAAGTTTATGCAAAGAGTCAATATTTGCAGTTTACATTTACATTTTAGTCATTTAGCAGACGCTCTTATCCAGAGCGACTTACAGTTAGTGAGTGCATACATTTTTCATACTGGCCCCCCGTGGGAATCGAACCCACAATCCTGGCGTTGCAAGCGCCATGCTCTACCAACTGAGCTACAGGAGGCCTGTGTTGACACTTCTTTTTCAAGACCTCTGCAATCCGTCCTGGCATGCTGTCAATTAACTTCTGGGCCACATCCTGACTGGTGGCAGCCCATTCTTGCATAATCAATGCTTGGAGTTTGTCAGAATTTGTGGGTTTTTGTTTGTCCACCCGCCTCTTGAGGATTGACCACAAGTTCTCAATGGGATTAAGGTCTGGGGAGTTTCCTGGCCATGGACCCAAAATGTCGATGTTTTGTTCCCCGAGCCACTTAGTTATCACTTTTGCCTTATGGCAAGGTGCTCCATCATGCTGGAAAAGGCATTGTTCGTCACCAAACTGTTCTTGGATGGTTGGGAGAAGTTGCTCTCGGAGGATGTGTTGGTACCATTCTTTATTGATGGCTGTGTTCTTAGGCAAAATTGTGAGTGAGCCCACTCCCTTGGCTGAGAAGCAACCCCACACATGAATGGTCTCAGGATGCTTTACTGTTGGCATGTTCACAGGACTGATGGTAGCGCTCACCTTGTCTTCTCCGGACAAGCTTTTTTCCGGATGCCCCAAACAATCGGAAAGGGGATTCATCAGAGAAAATGACTTTACATTTACAGTACATTTACATTTATGTCATTTACCCCAGTCCTCAGCAGTCCAATCCCTGTACCTTTTACAGAATATCAGTCTGTCCCTGATGTTTTTCCTGGAGAGAAGTGGCTTCCTCACTGCCCTTCTTGACACCAGGCCATCCTCCAAAAGTCTTCGCCTCACTGTGCGTGCAGATGCACTCACACCTGCCTGCTTCCATTCCTGAGCAAGCTCTGCACTGGTGGTGCCCCGATTCCGCAGCTGAATCAACTTTAGGAGACGGTCCTGGTGCTTGCTGGACTTTCTTGGGCGCCCTGAAGCCTTCTTCACAACAATTGAACCTCTCTCCTTGAAGTTCTTGATGATCCGATAAATGGTTGATTTAGGTGCAATCTTACTAGCAGCAATATCCTTGCCTGTGAAGCCCTTTTTGCGCAAAGCAATGATGAAGGCACGTGTTTCCTTGCAGGTAACCATGGTTAACAGAGGAAGAACAATGATTTCAAGCACCACCCTCCTTTTAAAGCTTCCAGTCTGTTATTCTAACTCAATCAGCATAACAGTGATCTCCAGCCTTTTCCTCATCAGCACTCTCACCTGTGTTAACGAGAGAATCACTGACATGATGGCAGCTGGTCCTTTTGTGGCAGTGCTGAAATGCAGTGGAAATGTTTTTTTGGGATTAAGTTCATTTTCATGGCAAAGAGGGACTTTGCAATTAATTGCAATTCATCTGATCACTCTTCATAACATTCTGGAGTATATGCAAATTGCCATCATAAAAACTGAGGCAGCAGACTTTGTGAAAATTAATATTTGTGTCATTCTCAAAACTTTTGACCACGACTGTATATGAATAGACAAAGCCATCGGTCACATGACACTATTCATTACCATGTGAAGACTCAATAGAGCATTGAAGCCAAATGAAGTCGGCTAAGATGGCGTCTCATGGAGACATAACATGCACAGTTTAAGCTACTCCAGGAAGTGACGTTACAGGCTAGCTCAGTGCTGCCCCCATCTCATTGAGTAACTCAAGTTGAAGGCCGACCGGGGTACTGCAAGCTGCCATTAGCAACTAAATTATCCTTATAACTTCTTCTGTGTGCGATTTTAAAATAATCGGTTCAAAGACATACATCTGGTATATAAGAAGCAATTATTGTCTGTCTTTTTTTACTGGTACAAAGATTGCAATTTTTTCATTCACTATAATGAGGGATCCTGTTTACCGCTAACAATGGCTGCAGTACCGCGGTCGGCCTTGAACTTCCGTGGCTTCAATAAGAGGGGGCAGTCATTCTACCCCGGACAAAATACACCATCGGCTTTGAGTAGGGTCTCTCTGCGGACCGCAAACTGGGTGGGGTGTCATGTGAGGATTATCGTGTAGTGACGTCGTTGAGTAGTGGTGAGGAGGAGGAGTCTACCCCTGTGGATTCAGGGTTCACTCAGACATTGTTTTAAGCTTTGTTTTACTATTGACAGTCAGAGCTGATTTTGGGATTGTATATCGATTCACTCTCCTTAAATATTTGTCATCTGACGTATTCGTTTCAGTCTCTGAATTGTTTCATCAAACTTTTCGCCGACAGCTCCTGGAATCAGGGCATAAAAACTACAATCTGTGTCCTGAATTAGCCTAGTGAGCATGTGCGCCCAGCTATATCCTGTCCCGCGCTTGTTTTCCCCGGTTTTCCCTGGCTTAACTAGCTGGCTAGCTGAACTATGCTAATTTTTGTCCTCATTGCCAAACTTAATAAATACTGCACCCTCAACTTCAAAGCCAGATATGTACACAGTCTTGTACCCAAAACCTTTTTTAGACTGACTACAGTGGAGGCTGTTGATGGGAGGACGGCTCATAATAATGGCTGGAACGGAGCAAATGGAATGGCATCAAACACATGGAAACCATGTGTTTAATGTATTTGATACCATTCCACTGAATCCGCTCCAGCCATTACCATGAGCCCGTCCTCCCCAATTAAGGTGTCACCAACCTCCTGTGACTGACTATCATATTTGTTGATTAAATTACACTTTATTAGTATAATGAGTAATCCAGGAATGTCACGAGTTAATTGACACGAGATAACACCAACTCTACAGTGCGTAAATGGCTACAATGAATGGTTAAATTACTTTTTTACATTTACATTTTAGTCATTTAGCATACGCTCTTATCCAGAGCAACTTACAGTTAGTGAGTGCATACATTTTTCATACTGGCCCCCCCGTGCGAATCGAACCCACAACCCTGGCGTTGCAAGCGCCATGCTCTACCAACTGAGCTACAGGATGGAATTGTAGGACCCTTCAATACTGACACCACACTTATCCACAGTAGAGTCATCACCAACATCGGCACGGCAACAAGGCCTACAACCCAACTACAGATACTGACCGTACTAATATACACATACTTGAATCCAGCTACAGTCCAGCATTACTGTAGTATCTATGAGAGAAGCATCTCATAGAAGGGTCCATGGAGCTCCTCCTCATGGCTCCGGTTTACGTTGAATAAATACAAATTCAGTTTATAAAGAACACGTCTTTCATGGTATTTATTTTACAAGAAGTCACATGGTAGCTTACCAGGAGTGACAGAACTCACCTTTGACTAATCCATCATCAAGTTTTTACCTTTTACCTTTTACCATTGTGTTCCCTATTATGTAACCATATGGTCATTGTGGTAAACCTTCACACCCATCCACAGGGAATTGCAGTGATCCATGGCAGTGAATCTGAAGTAGTAGACTCCTCTCACTGGCGCTGTGAAGATATCTGCATCAGAGGAGAGGCAGCGAGAGATCAGCGCTGTCTGTCTCTCATAGATACTACAGTAATGCTGGACTGTAGCTGGATTCAAGTATGTGTATATTAGTACGGTCAGTATCTGTAGTTGGGTTGTAGGCCTTGTTGCCGTGCCGATGTTGGTGATGACTCTGCTGTAGATAAGTGTGGTGTCAGTATTGAAGGGTCCTACAATTCCATCCTGTAGCTCAGTTGGTAGAGCATGGCGCTTGCAACGCCAGGGTTGTGGGTTCGATTCGCACTGGGGGCCAGTATGAAAAATGTATGCACTCACTAACTGTAAGTCGCTCTGGATAAGAGTGTCTGCTAAATGACTAAAATGTAAATGTAAATGTAAAATGCCACTGTTGTAACGAAAGCCCACAAGGAGGGTCACGCACCCTCCAGGCCAAGATTGACAGGTTTGTTATTGACAGCGCATCCCTCAAGCTATGAATGATGAAGGAGCAGATGTTCCCTGTGCACGTGTCAATGAGACGAAGGGGGGAGGGTCAGCCATTCCTGTCACTGAGTAGCTTACAAGACGGCCCTATCACAAGAACAATAACTCCTCTCCCTTTCCCCCTTTTACGACTCTGAGTGTCCCCTGAGGGAAGTCGGGGAGACAAAGAACAGACACTTTCTGCAAATCAGCAGACCAACTTGACAAGTCACACGTGTTACTGGGGATTACCAGCTAGACTTTCGGGCAGCGATTGATGTAGATTCCAAGATAGAAGGGCGGGTCAGGCTATGATATTTCTTGTAACAAGAGAGAAAAGTAGCGCCAAGTGACATTTAAACATGTTTCCGAACAATGTATCAAGCTGAAGGACTCATGATATAACTTGAAGCATACTGTGATATTTTTCTTCAGATTTGTCTACACAATAAAAAGGTGTATAATGTGTATTTTTTACTCAAGCTACCTATTTCATGCTAGAGACTGTTGAACTGTTTTCTGTGCAGTAGGAACATGCTGTGGACAGTTGTGAGGAAATGGACATGGATGTGCTGAATTCTCAAAATCAACGGCGTTGTCCCGTGACATCCTGTCCGGCCTATCAGAGTTCGCCCTCTGTGAGTATCCCTATAACTACAGGACTTGCTAATAGACAGGCAGATCAAGGTTCTTCACGGTACGGCCACATCAATTGAACAGAATGATCCACACTGGAAAATACAGTTGGTTTTTGCATTTGCATCTCCGAGAGTAATATTTGCATCTCCGAGAATAATATTTGTATCTCCGAGAGTAATAGAAATATCCTTAATATTAATATTAGCCAAAACACTTATGCTTCAGGTGTGGCATGTCGTTTCCAGTTAATCCTTGGCAAGAAAGTCTCTCTAGCTCTTCTCTCTCGGTCAGCCTGCAAATGGAACAACAACAGTACCATTCTGAAAATAAGGCTGGCCTCCAATTTCCTCTTCATTCTCGTGATCTGACATTCTTTACTCTAATTAAATTTGATGAGGGCAGCAAATACAGTTGAAGTCGGAAGTTTACATACACCTTAGCCAAATACATTTCAACTCAGTTTTTCACAATTCCTGACATTTAATCCTAGTAAAGATTCCCTGTCTTAGGTCAGTTAGGATCACCACTATATTTTAAGAATGTGAAATGTCAGAATAATAGTAGAGAGAATGATTTATTTCAGCTTTTATTTCTTTCACCACATTCCCAGTGGGTCAGAAGTTTACATTCACTCAATTAGTATTTGGTAGCATTGCCTTTAAATGGTTTAACTTGGGTCAAACGTTTCGGGTAGCCTTCCACAAGCTTCCCACAATAAGTTGGGTGAATTTTGGCCCATTCCTCCTGACAGAGCTGGTGTAACTGAGTCAGGTTGGTAGGCCTCCTTGCTCGCACATGCTTTTTCAGTTCTGCCCACAAATGTTCTATAGGATTGAGGTCAGGGTTTTGTGATGGCCACTCCAATACTTTGACTTAAGCCATTTTGCCTCAACTTTGGAAGTATGCTTGGGGTCATTGTCCATTTGGAAGACCCATTTGCGACCAAGCTTTAACTTCCTGACTGATGTCTTGAGATGTTGCTTCAATATATCCACATAATTTTCCTTCCTCATGATGCCATCTATTTTGTGATGTGCACCAGTCCCTCCTGCAGCAAAGCACCCACACAGCATGATGCTGCCACCCCAGTGCTTCACGGTTGGGATGGTGTTCTTCGACTTGCAAGGCACCCCCTTTTTCCTCCAAACATAACGATGGTCATCATGGCCAAACAGTTATATTTTTGTTTCATCAGACCAGAGGACATTTCTCCAAAAAGTAAGATCTTTGTCCCCATGTGCAGTTGCAAACCGTAGTCTGGCTTTTTTATGGCGGTTTTGGAGCAGTGGCTTCTTCCTTGCTGAGCGGCCTTTCAGGTTATGTCGATATAGGACTCGTTTTACTGTGGATATAGATACTTTTGTACCTGTTTCCTCCAGCATCCTCTTCATAAGGTCCTTTGCTGTTGTTCTGGGATTGATTTGCACTTTTCGCACCAAAGTACGTTCATCTCTAGGAGACAGAACACGTCTCCTTCCTGAGCGGTATGACGGCTGCGTGGTCCCATGGTATTTATACTTGCGTACTATTGTTTGTACAGATGAACGTGGTACCTTCAGGCATTTGGAAATTGCTTTCAAGGATGAACCAGACTTGTGGAGGTCTACAAAAAAAAAATCTGATGTCTTGGCTGATTTCTTTTGATCTTTCCATGATATCAAGCAAAGAGGCACTGTGTTTGAAGGTAGGCCTTGAAATACATCCACAGGTACACCTTCAATTGACTCAAATGATGTCAATTAGCCTATCCGAAGCTTCTAAAGCCATGACATCATTTTCTGGAATTCTCCAAGCTGTTTAAAGGCACAGTCAACTTAGTGTATGTAAAATTCTGACCCACTGGAATTGTGATACAGTGAATTATAAGTGAAATAGTCTCCCTGTAAACAATTGTTGGAAGAATTACTTGTGTCATGCACAAAGTAGATGTCCTAACCGACTTGCCAAACCTATAGTTTGTTAACAAGAAATGTGTGGAGTGGTTGAAAAACAAGTTTTAATGACTCCAACCTAAGTGTATGTAAACCTCCGACTTCAACTGTACTGTGAGGGAAGAGCGAGAACAGAAAATGATTGTTTACATCCTCACCTTCAACCACGCCCACCTTGGAAGTCCCAGCCTAGGTCCCGACTCGTGGCGCGCATTAAACTACTTCCTACTTCCATTGGTAAAAATGTGTTACCTGACAAATTGTGCAGAGAAAGTCATTACAAGGACTATTGTGCTCATGGGAGGTCAGAGCAGTGTGTTTTAGAGGTATTTATGATGGACTTTGACGTTGCATGGGGTTTCTATGGGGAAGGCGGGGGTAGAATCAGCTTATTACCTACAGTGAGGGAAAAAAGTATTTGATCCCCTGCTGATTTTGAACGTTTGCCCACTGACAAAGAAATTATCAGTCTATAATTTTAATGGTAGGTTTATTTGAACAGTGAGAGACAGAATAACAACAAAAAAATCCAGAAAAACGCATGTCAAAAATGTTATAAATTGATTTGCATTTTAATTAGGGAAATAAGTATTTGACCCCCTCTCAATCAGAAAGATTTCTGACTCCCAGGTGTCTTTGATACAGGTAACGAGCTGAGATTAGGAGCACACTCTTAAAGGGAGTGCTCCTAATCTCAGTTTGTTTCCTGTATAAAAGACACCTGTCCACAGAAGCAATCAATCAATCAGATTCCAAACTCTCCACCATGGCCAAGACCAAAGAGCTCTCCAAGGATGTCAGGGACAAGATTGTAGATCTACACAAGGCTGGAATGGGCTACAAGACCATCGCCAAGCAGCTTGGTGAGAAGGTGACAACAGTTGGTGTGATTATTCGCAAATGGAAGAAACACAAAAGAACTGTCAATCTCCCTCGGTCTGGGGCTCCATGCAAGAGCTCACCTCCTGGAGTTGCAATGATCATGAGAACGGTGAGGAATCAGCCCAGAACTACACGGGAGGATCTTGTCAATGATCTCAAGGCAGCTGGGACCATAGTCACCAAGAAAACAATTGGTAACACACTACGCTGTGAAGGACTGAAAACCTGCAGCGCCCGCAAGGTCCCCCTGCTCAAGAAAGCACATATACAGGCCCGCCTGAAGTTTGCCAATGAACATCTGAATGATTCAGAGGAGAACTGGGTGAAAGTGTTGTGGTCAGATGAGACCAAAATCGAGCTCTTTGGCATCAACTCAACTCACCGTGTTTGGAGGAGGAGGAATGCTGCCTATGAACCCAAGAACACCATCCCCACCGTCAAACATTGAGGTGGAAACATCATGCTTTGGGGGTGTTTTTCTGCTAAGGGGACAGGACAACTTCACTGCATCAAAGGGACGATGGACCATGTACCATCAAATCTTGGGTGAGAACCTCCTTCCCTCAGCCAGGGCATTGAAAATGGGTCGTGGATGGGTATTCCAGCATGACAATGACCCAAAACACGTTTGTTCTGTCTGTAAACACAGAAGAGTGAACTCACTGATTAGGCTGCTGAAGTAAATAGCCTACTTGTATCTTTGAGCACATAGGAAGTATTGTAATATCTTAAAATAACCATTGCATTATACAGTATATACTGTATAAAACATACAATATACTGGGATATGTCCATGCATTTATTTTTTTATAAAGATATTATTTCTGTTTTACCTGTATTCTCTCTCTTCAGCTCAACCACCTCCCCTCTCACCGGCACTCAGTCTGGCCTACAAAGCTGTGGTTACATATACAGTGCCTTCAGAAAGTATTCACATCCCTTTACTTTTTCCAAATTTTGTTGTGTTACAGCCTGAATTTAAAATGGAATTATGTTTTACAATTTGTTTTACAAATTAATTAAAAATGAAAAGCTGAAATGTCTTGAGTCAATAAGTATTCAACCTCTTTGTTATGGTAAGCCTAAGTAAGTTCAGGAGTAAACATTTGCTTAACAAGTCACATAATAAGTTGCATGGACTTTTTATTGACTACCCCTTCTCTGCACCACACATACAATTATCTGCAAGGTCCCTCAGTTGAGCAGTGAATTTCAAACACAGATTCAACCACAAAGACCAGGGAGGTTTTCCAATGCCTTGCAAAGAAGGGCACCTATTGGTAGATCTGGGTAAAAAAAAAGCTGACATTGAATATCCTTTTGAGCATGGTGAAGTTATTATTTAAACTTTGGATGGTGTATTAATACACCCAGTCATTACAAAGATACAGGCGTCCTTCCTAACTCAGTTGCCGGAGAGGAAGGAAACCGCTCAGGGATTTCACCATGAGGCCAATGGTGACTTTGAAACAGTTACAGAGTTTAATGGCTGTCATAGGAAAAAACTGAGGATGGAACAACAACATTGTAGTTACTCCAGAATACTAACCTACAGGAAATGACAGAGTGAAAAGAAAGAATCCTTTACAGAATAAAAATATTCTAAAACATGCATCCTGTTTGCAAAAAGGAACTAAATTAAAACAAATGTGGCAAAGAAATGAACTTTATATCCTGAATACAAAGCGTTATGTTTGGGGCAAATCCAACACAACACATCACTAAGTCTCACTCTTCATATTTTCAAGCATGATAGGTGTCTGCATCATGTTATGGGTATGCTTGTCATCGGCAAGGACTAGGGAGTTTTTAGGATAAAAATAAATGGAATAAAGCTAAGCACAGGCAAAATGCTGGAGGAAAACCTGGTTCAGTCTGCTTTCCAACATACACTGGGAGACAAATTCACCTTTCAGCAAAACTGTTACAGTTAAATCATAATAATGGCGCTGGAGGAGATCGCTGCCATTTTACGGGCTCCTAACCAATTGTGCTATTGTGTGTGTTTTTTCGCGTTATTTGTAACTTATTTTGTACATAATGTTTCTGCCACTGTCTCTTATGACCGAAAAGAGCTTCTGGGTATCAGGACAGCGATTACTAACCTCATACTGGAAGAATATTTTTTCTTCAACCTCTTAAGGATTGGACCCTTTTTTTCTCTCCAATTTTCGTCTAAAATGACATGGCACCCAAATCTAACTGCCTGTAGCTCAGGACCTGAAGCAAGGATATGCATATTCTTGATACCATTTGAAAGGAAACTCTTTGAAGTTTGTGTAAATGTGAAATTAATGTAGGAGAATATAACACATTAGATCTGGTAAAAGATAATACAAACAAAAAAACATGCATTGTTTTTGTTTGTTTTTAAAATAATTTTTTTAATACAAGAGAAAGGCCACAATATAATATTGCAGTTTTGGCACAATTTAGATTTTGGCCACTAGATGGGAGCAGTGTGTGTGCAAAGTTTCAGATTGATCTAGTGAAGCATTGCAATACTGGACTATTTTCTATCAGGTCTGCCCAAATGTGCCCAATTGATACTTTTTCAAGTACATAACTATAGAGAACATACAAAAATTATATAGTTATACAAAATGTAAGTTTACACACTCCCAGGAATATCATACATGATGGCTCATTAGCTTATTAGCTTAACTTTCACACATCTAGATGACCAGGTGGGGTGGGTGTGGAGCCAAAGACAGCAGTGGTTCAAAACTGTAGAACCCAGTTCCTACATTTGAATATAAAAATGGATTTGATCAAACAAAACTATGCTACATTCTATCTCTGGGACCCTTAGGATGACCAATCAGAGCAAGATTACTGAATGTAAGTACGATATTTACCTTCAGAGGTGAATGTATCAAACCAGCTGCCGTGATAAGTTTGTTGTTGTTGTGCACTCTCCTCAAACAATAGCATGTTATTTTTTTCACTGAAATAGCTACTGTAAATTGGACAGTGCAGTTAGATTAACAAGACTTTAAGCTTTCTGCCCATATAAGACATGTCTATGTCCTGAAAAGTTTGCTGTTACTTACAACAGTCATGCTAATCAAATTAGCGCACGTTAGCTCAACCGTCCCGTATACTGAAAACCGATCCCATAGAGGTTAACGAGTCGGACGCGAAGGATTTACTTCAGACACCCGACAAGGCCCAAATCTACATCATTCGCATGAAGAAGAGACGGAGATATTAGACAAATTAACTTTTAAGAAGGCACACCTGTTAATTTAAATGCATTCCAGGTGACTACCACATGAAGCTGGTTGAGATAATGCCAAGAGTGTGCAAAGCTGTCATCAAGGCAAAGGGTGGCTATTTGAAGAATCTCAAATATAAAATATATTTTTTGGGTTACTACATGATTCCATATGTGTTATTTCATAGTTTTGATGTCTTCACTATTATTCTACAATGTAGAAAATAGTAAAAATAAAGAAAAACCTTGAATGAGTGGGTGTTCTAAAACTTTTGACATGTAGTGTAGGTCAGGTGGGTACTCTGCCTCTACCATCAGTCCTGTTAGCCAACGTACAATCATTGGATAATAAAATGGATGAGCTCTGATCAAGAACATCCTACCAACGGGACATTAAAAACTGTAATATCTTATGTTTCACCGAGTCGTGACTGAACAACGACATGGATAACATACAGCTGGCGGGGTTTTCGGTGCATCGGCAAGATAGAACAGCTGCCTCCAATAAGACAAGGGGTGGCGGTCTGTGTACACTACCGTTCAAAAGTTTGGGGTCACTTAGAAATGTCCTTGTTTTCGAAAGAAAATTACTTTTTTTGTCCATTAAAATAACATCAAATTCATCAGAAAACAGTGTAGACATTGTTAATTATGTAAATGGCTATTGTAGCTGGAAACTACTGATTTTTAATGGAATATCTACATAGGCGTACAGAGGCCCATTATCAGCAACCATCAGTCCTTGTGTTCCAATGGCACGTTGTGTTTGCTAATCCAAGTTTATCATTTTAAAAGGCTAATTGATCATCACAAAACCCTTTTGCAATTATGTTAGCACAGCTGAAAACTGTTGTGCTGATTAAAGAAGCAATACAACTGTCCTTCTTGAGACTAGTTGAGTATCTGGAGCATCAGCAATTGTGGGTTTGATTACAGGATCAAAATGGCCAGAACCAAATAACTTTCTTCTGAAACTCGTCAGTCTATTCTTGTTCTGAGAAATGAAGGCTATTCCATGCGAGAAATTGCCAAGAAACTGAAGATCTCGTACAACACTGTGTACTACTCCCGTCACAGAACAGCGCAAACTGGCTCTAACCAGAATAGAAAGAGGAGTGGGAGGCCCCGGTGTACAACTGAGCCAGAGGACAAATACATTAGAGTGTCTAGTTTGAGAAACAGACGCCTCACAGGTCCTCAACTGGCAGTTTATTAAATAGTACCCGCAAAACACCAGTCTCAACGTCAACAGTGAAGAGGCGACTCTGGGATGCTGACCTTCTAGGCAGAGTTGCAAAGAAAAAGCCATATATCAGACTGGCCAATAAAAATAAAAGATTAAGATGGGCAAAAGAACACAGACACTGGACAGAGGAAGATTGGAAAAAAAGTGTTATGGACAGACGAATCGAAGTTTGAGGTGTTCAGATCACAAAGAATAACATTTGTGAGACGCAGACCAAATGAAAAGATGCTGGAGGAGTGCTTGATGCCATCTGTCAAGAATGGTGGAGGCAATGTGATGGTCTGGGGGTGCTTTGGTGGTGGTAAAGTGGGAGATTTGTACAGGGTAAAAGGGATCTTGAAGAAGGAAGGCTATCACTCCCTTTTGCAACGCCATGCCATACCCTGTGGATGGCGCTTGATTGGAGCCAATTTCCTCCTACAACAGGACAATGACCCAAAGCACAGCTCCAAACTATGCAATAACTATTTAGGGAAGAAGCAGTCAGCTGGTATTGGTCTATAATGGAGTGGCCAGCACAGTCATCGGATCTCAACCCTATTGAGCTGTTGTGGGAGCAGCTTGACCATATAGTACGTAAGAAGTGCCCATCAAGCCAATTCAATTTGTGGGAGGTGCTTCAGGAAGCATGGGGTGAAATCTCTTCTGATTACCTCAACAAATTGACAACTAGAATGCCAAAGGTCTGCAAGGCTGTAATTGCTGCAAATGGAGGATTCTTTGACGAAAGCAAAGTTTGAAAGACACAATTATTATTTCAATTAAAAATCATTATTTCTAACCTTGTCAATCATTACATTTCCTATGCATTTTGCTATATTTCATATTCAAACTCACTTCATGTATGTTTTCATAGAAATTTCTAAGTGACCCCAAACTTTTGTACGGTATTATATATTTGTAAATAACAGCTGGTGCTCAAAATCTAATATTAAGGAAGTGTCAAGGTTTTGCTCGCCTGAAGTAGAGTATCACATGATAAGCTGTAGACCACACTATTTACCAAGAGAGTTTTCATCTATATTTTTCGTAGCTGTCTATTTACCACCACAAACCGATGCTGGCACTAAGACCGCATTCAACGAGCTGTATAAGGACATAAGCAAACAAGAAGATGCTCATCCAGAGGCGGCGCACCTAGTGGCCGGGGACTTTAATGCAGGGAAATCCGTTTTACCTAATTTCTACCAGCATGTTAAATGTGCAACCAGAGGGAAAAAAAACTCTAGACCACCTTTACTCCACACACAGAAACGCATACAAAGCTCTCCCTCGCCCTCCATTTGGCAAATCTGACCATAATACTATCCTCCTGATTCCTGCTTACAAGCAAAAACTAAAGCAGGAAGTACCAGTGACTCACTCAATACAGAAGTGGTCAGATGACGCAGGTGGTAAGCTACAGGACTGTTTTTCTAGCACAGACTGGAATATGTTCTGGGATTCTTCGGATGGCATTGAGGAGTACACCACATCAGTCACTGGCGTCATCAGTAAGTGCCTCGATGACGTCGTCCCCACAGTGACCGTAAGTACATACCCCAACCAGAAGCCATGGCTTACAGGCAACATCCGCACTGAGCTAAAGGGTAGAGCTGCCGCTTTCATGGAGAGGGACTTTAACCCGGACGCTTATAAGAAATCCCGTAATGCCCTCCGACGAACCATCAAACATGCAAAGCGTCAATACAGGACTAAGATTGAATCGTACTACACCGGCTCCGACGCTCGTCGGATGTGGCAGGGCTTGCAAATGATTACGGATACAAAGGGAAGCACAGCCGCGAGCTGTCCAGTGACACGAGCGTACCAGACGAGCTAAATTACTTCTATGCTCGCTTCGAGGCAAGCAACACTGAAGCATGCATGAGAGCATCAGCTGTTCTGGACGACTGTGTGATCAAGCTCTCCGTAGCTGATGTGAGTAAGACCTTTAAACAGGTCAACATTCACAAGGCCGCAGGGCCAGACGCATTACCAGGACGTGTGCTCCGAGCATGTGCTGACCAACTGGCAAGTGTCTTCACTGACATTTTCAACCTGTCCCTAACTGAGTCTGTAATACCAACATGTTTCAAGCAGACCACCATAGTCCCTGTACCCAAGAACACTAAGGTAACCTGCCTAAATGACTACCGGCCCGTAGCACTCACGTCTGTAGCCATGAAGTGCTTTGAAAGGCTGGTCATGGCTCACATCAACACCATTATCCCAGAAACCCTAGACCCACTGCAATTTGTATAGCGCCCCAACAGATCCACAGATGATGCAATCTCTATTGCACTCCACACTGCCCTTTCCCACCTGCACAAATTTTGCCAATCTAACAAAACTCGTAAGACTCAATCTTAACAACAATCTCATCTCTAACTTTGAAGACTGTGTTTAACAGGCCTTAAATATCCTGAAACTTGGAAACAACAGAATCCTAAACTTGGGTGATGCTTTTACGAAGGGTTTGCAACTTCTAAAGAGCTTGCATTTAGGATTCAATGAACTAATTGACATAAAAAAATAAAAAAATTAAACAACTTACAATCACTTGTGGAGTTGCCTTCAAATGACAATAAAATAAAGACACTGGAAGATGGGGCCTTTGAGGGTTTGGTCAAACTTCAAACACATCCTGCAAAACAATGTCATCAGTCAAAGCAAAATCAGAGCTGCTGTGTTCAAAGGACATACAAGCTTAAAATATCTCAATATGGTTTTCAATGTTATCAAATATGAAACAGATGAACCAATCCACCCACCACCCTTCATTATACTTGTAATCTCTGAATATCCTTTTATATCTGTAGTCAGCATCAAAGTAGATACAAGATGCAAGCTTATCTGCCGTCCAACTTTCTTGAAGGTCTGAAAAAATGTATCAGAGTTCTATGCAGGGAATCTTTTCTTGTGTCCCTTTACCCAGACACGTCCATTCACACACACCAGCTGTTGTCCCTTGACATTAGCAAGAATGGGTTCATAGACACGTTCATTCTCCCCAGAGCTGTTTCACTCAACCCCAAAGCTCCAAAGTCTCTCTGTAGCCAAAGTTGGACTGAAGTCCTTTGATTTCCTAAAAAGAGCCAACCTCACTCAAGTCAGTTCCTTACAGGTGACACGGAATCAATTTACAGCACATCCATCAATGAGACACTGGTGCCATCTCTCCCGGCCTTAACTCTCCTTGATACGCAGCGGAATCCTTTCATCTGTGACTGTAGAAATGCTTGGGCTAAGAGCAACAACCAAACAACAAGTTGTTTATGCCCATGACTATCCCTGCAGCTATCCGTACGATCTAAAGGACACTAAACTGTTTGACCTGGACACCTACTCCTCTTCAGAGACAAGGGCTTCTCCTACTTCATCTCCACCACTGCTCTGGTCCTCGTCACCCCGCTGGGGTCCTTTATCTCCTAAGGTGGCAGGTGGTCTGCGCCCACAATCTCTTCCTGGCTTATCTCCATGACGCCAAGCAAAGGAACAGCCAAACTCCTCATCAGGACGACACCTTTTGTCTCCTACAACGCCCACGATGAGCCCTGGATCCTGAGGGAGCTGCCGCCAGAGCTGGAGGGAGAGCAGGGCTGGAAGCTGTGTCTGCACCACCGGGACGTCCAGCCAGGTACCACATACCGTATGCAGCACAACGATTGGTCATTGTATTGAAATGCATTGTTATTTCAGACACTAAATATGACAGTGCATATTTTTAAATTGATATTTTGACACAACACAGGCTTGTGTGAGTGACCTGACTCCAGTATAGCATTAAATGTCTTGTCTGAAAAGGAGAACTGTTGCCAGCTGATGTTTCCCTGTAACTACTGTACATACACATTCAACTAGTAGCGACAGTACATTGGGAAAAATCACTGCTTACAAAAGGATTTGTTTCTCACTGTTCCACAGGTAAAACCCATCATAGGCAACATCACGGAAGCCATCTACGCGAGCAGAAAAAGCATCTGTGTGATCAGCTGGCCAATACCTGGTAATCGAGTGGTGCTCCAGAGAGATACAGGTGTCCAGGTTGGTTTAATGTCTTTCTCTTTATTGTTGTATGACTGACCAGGGGTTCGATTTCACTAAAGTGGCATAGCTAATAGTACTTTGTTTCTCTCAATGTGCCCAACCCACTCCACTCATAGAACAACAAAATGCTTTACTTGACAAATGTTGTTTCTACACCCACAGACAATTGACTGTCACACATCCATTTGATCATTTGTATTATTTTTTCGGCTGGGTTGTCGAGGAAAACAATGTTAGATACAGATAGGAGTCTTTTGGGGAAACTCGCCCTGTGTATTGATCTCTGGTCAAACACTGAAATAAAAGGCTCCGCTCTTTCAAGCTTCCGTCTGTTTGACGAACAGAAGGATGTGCTGATCCTGGTGTTTCTGGAGGAGATCCCAGACCACCAGCTCTCACCCTACCACCACATGAGGAGGCTGGTGAAGAGACGCACCTACCTGAGCTGGCCCAGAGCTGGTCCAGAGCTGGGGAGCATACCGAGGTCTTCTGGCAGAAACTCTGGGTTGCTCTGGAAACCAGAGACTGTCCTGATGAGGAGAACCCCATCCTCACCGGGGTGAAGAGAACGTGACACAGACAACTGTCATGCTCTGTTTTACATTTATATGATATTTTTGGTTTTACATTTTAACATTTATATATTACATGTTTTTTACATTTACATTTTAGTCATTTAGCAGATTATCTTATACAGAGCGATTTACATGATTGAATAACATTGACCAATGCTAATATTTAATACATCTAAGGATCTAATGCGCTTGCTTAGTTACATGCAATGATTTCTATTAACCTGGCTTTGTTAACTCTTGGTTGTTATGAAAAAAAAACGGATTCTCTTTGAAATTAACAGCTCTTTATCATTATCAATATGACATGAAGTAGACTTTGTGCAATGCGTATTTTTCCTTGTCAGTTGAAGCAAGTTGATAAAAATAACACTTGTTATATATTGGAGCGTCAGTGTGTGACTAGTCTTAATATTAATAAACAGATCAGTTTACCTTTTCCTTGAGGTGAAACACACGCACAACGGCGCACGCGTGCACGCACTATTGCAGGAAGCAGGACACTTTGCATAGCAGCCTATTGTGACTTTGGTGCAAGAAAATGATAAATCATAGCACAGCTCCAAACCATATGGGTTTAAAATCACCCTTACGTCATTAGTAATATACCAATTTGGAGATATTGTAATATTACAGTTACCACCCATGTTTAATTATCAATTTGTCAACGGCAAAGCACAATTTACATAATCGTCTTCTTTCTCTTAATATGTTTTTGTTCATATGTTTTACTTGTATTATACACTGAACAAAAATATAAACGCAACATGTAAAGTGTTGGTCCCATGTTTCATTAGCTGAAATAAAAGATCCCAGAAATGTTCCACACGCACAAAAAGCTTATTTCTCTACAAATGTGTTTATATCCCTGTTAGTGAGCTTTTCTCCTTTGCCAAGATAATCCATCCACCTGATAGGTGGGGTATATCAAGAAGCTGATTAAACAGCATGATCATTACACAGGTGCACCTTGTGCTGGGGACAATAAAAGGCCACTCTAAAATGTGCAGTTTTCTTCACACAACACAACGCCACAGATGTCTCAAGTTTTGAGGGAGCATGCAATTGGCAGCTGACTGCATGAATGTCCATCAGAGCTGTTGACAAATAACTGAATGTTAATTTCTTTACCATAAGCCGCCGCCAACGTTGATTTAAAGAATTTGGCAGTACGTCCAACCGGCATCATGTGGGTGAGCGGTTTGCTGATGTCAACATTGTGAACATAGTGCCCCATGGTGGCGGTGGGGTTATAGTATGGGCAGGCATAAGCTACGGACAACGAACACAATTGCATTTTATCAATGTCAATTTGAATGCAGAGAGATACCGTGACGATCCTGATGCTCTGGATCGACGTGTATGACAGCATGTTGCAGTTCCCGCCAATATCCAGCAACTTTGCACACCAATTGAAGAGGAGTGGGACAACATTCCACAAAACACAGTTAACAGCCTGATCAACTCTATGCGAAGCAGATGTGTCTCCCTGCATGAGGCAAATGGTGGTCACACCAGATACTTGACTGGTTTTCTGGTCCATGCCCCTACCTTTTTTTAAAGGTATCTGTGACGAACAGGTGCATATCTGTATTCCCAGTCATGTGAAATCCATAGATTAGGGTCTCATTTATTTATTTCAATTGACTGATTTCCCTATATGAACTGTGACTGAGTAAAATCTTTGCAATTGTTGCATGTTGCATTTATATGTTTGTTCAGTATAGATAGAACATGTTTAACTATAAAAGGCATTCAGAAGAGACAGGAGTTTGAAAGGGGGAATAGCATTTTAGCGTAAAAAAAATAGTGTTTTGTTCTATGGACAGAGCATCCAGACGAAGTTGTCCAATCATGTATTAGTTTACTGTACCACCTTTGAGCTTGTCCTCAATACAGTAGACTAGTGCCATTAAATCCTCACATTGTTTATGAAGGCCAAGCACAAGAAGGAACTGCACGTGTAATCAATAAAAACAATGTTAACAACTATAATTCTACATTATATTATTTAATCTCTGTCACCAATAAATAGCCCTATCATTAACCCTTTCATCTCTGTAACTAATGACTGTATCACCAATAAACAGCCCTATCATTAACCCACCAGGATAACACTAAATATCATTCCTTTATCTGCTATGGAACTCAAACAAATTGACAGACAGTCTTTCCTGAGACATTGTGCATTATATGTCCATTGTGTTGCACACAATTTAAACGTAGTCTTGAATGATGGATGCATGCCAAGATATACCAGAGATAAGGGAATGTTGATATTTCAACCAAACACAGATTCACCAGTATGAACGAAATTGCAAATATATTCATGATATCTAATTGCGATCTTGTCTCATCACTGCAACTCCCCAACGGGCTCGGGAGAGGCAAAGGTCGAGTCATGCGTCCTCCGAAACATGACCCGCCAAGCCACGCTTCTTAACACCCGCTCGCTTAACCCGGAAGCCAGCTGCACCAATGTGTCAGAGAAAACACTGTTCAACTGACAACCGGAGTCAGCTTGCTGGCGCCTGGCCCGCCACAAGGAGTTGCTAGAGAGCAACGAGCCAAGTAAAGCCCCACCTTCGGCCAAACCCTCCCCTAACCCGGACAACTCTGGTCCAATTGGGCGCCGCCCTATGAGACTCCCGGTCACGGCCGGTTGTGACACAGCCTGGGACGCTGTAGTGACGCCGCAACACTGCGATGCAGTGCCTTAGAACGCTGCGCCACTTGGGAGGCCCTAATTTAGATGTTTTATTGTAGATCTGGATGCGGCTGCATTCTGCTGTTGGAGCACCAGGGGGCACTGTTGTATAACAAGTGAAAAAGATGAACAGTGTTCTTAGTCAAATCTAATTGTATTTGTCACATGCTTGGTAAACAACAGGTGTAGACTTACAGTGAAATGCTTACTTACGGGATCTTCCCAACAATGCAGAGAGAAATAAAAATAAATAATAGAAAAATAATAACACAAGGAACAAATACACAATGAGTAATGATAGCTTGGTTATATACAGGGGGTACCAGTACCAAGTCCATGTAAAGGGGTGTGAGGTTACCAGTTGATGTGCAGGAGGGGTGTGATGTGTTGTGTATGGGATAGTGATGTAGTAGTGTATTATTTTTTTTTCTCTCTCTCTCTCTCTCTCTCTCTCTCTCTCTCTCTCTCTCTCTCTCTCTCTCTCTCTCTCTCTCTCTCTCTCTCTCTTTCTCTCTCTCTCTCTCTCTCTCTCTCTCTCTCTCTCTCTTTCTCTCTCTCTCTCTCTCTCTCTCTCTCTCTTCGCCTTCCATTCAGACCGCCATGGTAGGGTCAGAGAGGCGGGTCATGCCTAAACCCTATGCCCAGGAGAGTGCCTCCAGCCTGGGACCAGTTCACTCAGTCTCCCCTGAGAGGACTATTCACACATCTGACATCCTGTGTAACTCAGGATTGTGTGTGGGTTTGAGAAATACTGGCCCTGTTTATATTCCTTTAACCACAAACATTTTGATAAATTGGTTGCTTTTTACAGAAAAACCTGATCCAGCAACTGCTGAAAATTACATGGAGTTTTGGTTTTAAGAGGAAAGAATTTACCCTCTCCTTTACCCTCGCCTCTTTCCCTTGCTTACTCTCTCTCTCTCTCTCTCTCTCTCTCTCTCTCTCTCTCTCTCTCTCTCTCTCTCTCTCTCTCTCTCTCTCTCTCTCTCTCTCTCTCTCTCTCTCTCTCTCACTCTCTCTCTCTCCTCACTCACTCTCTCTCTC